>NW_028126324.1:600000-873813 GCF_965194825.1 Balaenoptera physalus | reverse complement strand
CCTAAGCCGTACCCTAAGCCTAACCCTAAGCCTAACCCTAACCCTAGGCTACCCTTGACTGCTTCTGCCTCCAATAGATTTCCTAAGCACTAGTGTGTTAAGGAACAGCTTAAAAAGAGAATCCTAATGTGATTTCTTTATAAATGTGTGTGTTCCTTATCTTATCCTAGTGTCTAAAACTCTTCTCCATGGCTGGACCCCCAAATAATATTCCTTTACGTGCTAAGGGGTAACTAGAGAGTGGGATAGGTTTAATAACTACCCTAACCCTAACGCGTACCCTAACGCTAACCCCTACCCTAACACTAACACGTACCCTAATCCTAACCCGTACCCTAAACCGAGCCCTAACCCTAACACTAACCCTAACCCTAACCCTAACCCATACCCTACGCCGTACCCGAAGCCCTCCCCGAACCCGTACCCTAAGCCGTACCCTAAGCCTAACCCTAAGCCTAACCCTAACCCTAGGCTACCCTTGACTGCTTCTGCCTCCAATAGATTTCCTAAGCACTAGTGTTTTAAGGAACAGCTTAAAAAGAGAATCCTAATGTGATTTCTTTATAATGTGTGTGTTCCTTATATTATCTTAGTGTCTAAACACTTCTCCATGGCTGGACCCCCAAATAATATTCCTTTACGTGCTAAGGAGTATCTAGAGAGTGGGATAGGTTTAATAACTACCCTAACCCTAACACGTACCCTAACCCTAACCCCTACCCTAACCCTAACACGTACCCTAATCCTAACCCGTACCCTAAACCGAGCCCTAACCCTAACACTAACCCTAGCCCTAACCCTAACCCATACCCTACGCCGTACACGAAGCCCTCCACGAACCCGTACCCTAAGCCGTACCCTAAGCCTAACCCTAAGCCTAACCCTAACCCTAGGCTACCCTTGACTGCTTCTGCCTCCAATAGATTTCCTAAGCACTAGTGTTTTAAGGAACAGCTTAAAAGAGAATCCTAATGTGATTTCTTTATATGTGTGTGTTCCTTATCTTATCCTAGTGTCTAAACACTTCTCCATGGCTGCACCCCCAAATAATATTCCTTTACGTGCTAAGGAGTATCTAGAGAGTGGGATAGGTTTAATAACTACCCTAACCCTAACGCGTACCCTAACCCTAAACCCTACCCTACACCTAACACGTACCCTAATCCTAACCCGTACCCTAAACCGAGCCCTAACCCTAACACTAACCCTAACCCTAACCCTAACCCATACCCTACGCCGTACCCGAAGCCCTCCACGAACCCGTACCCTAAGCCGTACCCTAAGCCTAACCATAAGCCTAACCCTAACCCTAGGCTACCCTTGACTGCTTCTGCCTCCAATAGATTTCCTAAGCACTAGTGTTTTAAGGAACAGCTTAAAAAGAGAATCCTAATGTGATTTCTTTATAATGTGTGTGTTCCTTATCTTATCCTAGTGTCTAAACTCTTCTCCATGGCTGGACCCCCAAATAATATTCCTTTACGTGCTAAGGGGTAACTAGAGAGTGGGATAGGTTTAATAACTACCCTAACCCTAACGCGTACCCTAACGCTAACCCCTACCCTAACCCTAACACGTACCCTAATCCTAACCCGTACCCTAAACCGAGCCCTAACCCTAACACTAACCCTAACCCTAACCCTAACCCATACCCTACGCCGTACCCGAAGCCCTCCCCGAACCCGTACCCTAAGCCGTACCCTAAGCCTAACCCTAAGCCTAACCCTAACCCTAGGCTACCCTTGACTGCTTCTGCCTCCAATAGATTTCCTAAGCACTAGTGTTTTAAGGAACAGCTTAAAAAGAGAATCCTAATGTGATTTCTTTATAATGTGTGTGTTCCTTATATTATCTTAGTGTCTAAACACTTCTCCATGGCTGGACCCCCAAATAATATTCCTTTACGTGCTAAGGAGTATCTAGAGAGTGGGATAGGTTTAATAACTACCCTAACCCTAACGCGTACCCTAACCCGAACCCCTACCCTAACACTAACACGTACCCTAATCCTAACCCGTACCCTAAACCGAGCCCTAACCCTAACACTAACCCTAGCCCTAACCCTAACCCATACCCTACGCCGTACCCGAAGCCCTCCACGAACCCGTACCCTAAGCCGTACCCTAAGCCTAACCCTAAGCCTAACCCTAACCCTAGGCTACCCTTGACTGCTTCTGCCTCCAATAGATTTCCTAAGCACTAGTGTTTTAAGGAACAGCTTAAAAAGAGAATCCTAATGTGATTTCTTTATAATGTGTGTGTTCCTTATCTTATCCTAGTGTCTAAACACTTCTCCATGGCTGCACCCCCAAATAATATTCCTTTACGTGCTAAGGAGTATCTAGAGAGTGGGATAGGTTTAATAACTACCCTAACCCTAACGCGTACCCTAACCCTAACCCCTACCCTAACCCTAACACGTACCCTAATCCTAACCCGTACCCTAAACCGAGCCCTAACCCTAACACTAACCCTAGCCCTAACCCTAACCCATACCCTACGCCGTACACGAAGCCCTCCACGAACCCGTACCCTAAGCCGTACCCTAAGCCTAACCCTAAGCCTAACCCTAACCCTAGGCTACCCTTGACTGCTTCTGCCTCCAATAGATTTCCTAAGCACTAGTGTTTTAAGGAACAGCTTAAAAAGAGAATCCTAATGTGATTTCTTTATAATGTGTGTGTTCCTTATCTTATCCTAGTGTCTAAACTCTTCTCCATGGCTGGACCCCCAAATAATATTCCTTTACGTGCTAAGGGGTAACTAGAGAGTGGGATAGGTTTAATAACTACCCTAACCCTAACGCGTACCCTAACGCTAACCCCTACCCTAACCCTAACACGTACCCTAATCCTAACCCGTACCCTAAACCGAGCCCTAACCCTAACACTAACCCTAACCCTAACCCTAACCCATACCCTACGCCGTACCCGAAGCCCTCCCCGAACCCGTACCCTAAGCCGTACCCTAAGCCTAACCCTAAGCCTAACCCTAACTCTAGGCTACCCTTGACTGCTTCTGCCTCCAATAGATTTCCTAAGCACTAGTGTTTTAAGGAACAGCTTAAAAAGAGAATCCTAATGTGATTTCTTTATAATGGGTGTGTTCCTTATCTAATCCTAGTGTCTAAACTCTTCTCCATGGCTGGACCCCCAAATAATATTCCTTTATGTGCTAAGGGGTATCTAGAGAGTGGGATAGGTTTAATCACTACCCTAACCCTAACGCGTACCCTAACCCTAACCCCTACCCTAACCCTAACACGTACCCTAATCCTAACCCGTACCCTAAACCGAGCCCTAACCCTAACACTAACCCTAACCCTAACCCTAACCCATACCCTACGCCGTACCTGAAGCCCTCCCCGAACCCGTACCCTAAGCCGTACCCTAAGCCTAACCCTAAGCCTAACCCTAACCCTAGGCTACCCTTGACTGCTTCTGCCTCCAATAGATTTCCTAAGCACTAGTGTTTTAAGGAACAGCTTAAAAAGAGAATCCTAATGTGATTTCTTTATATTGTGTGTGTTCCTCTTCTTATCCTTGTGTCTAAACTCTTCTCCATGGCTGGACCCCCAAATAATATTCCTTTACGTGCTAAGGGGTATCTAGGGAGTGGGATAGGTTTAATAACTACCCTAACCCTAACGCGTACCCTAACGCTAACCCCTACCCTAACCCTAACACGTACCCTAATCCTAACCCGTACCCTAAACCGAGCCCTATCCCTAACACTAACCCTAACCCTAACCCTAACCCGTACCCTACACCGTACCCGAAGCCCTCCCCGAACCCGTACCCTAAGCCGTACCCTAAGCCTAACCCTAAGCCTAACCCTAACCCTAGGCTACCCTTGACTGCTTCTGCCTCCAATAGATTTCCTAAGCACTAGTGTTTTAAGGAACAGCTTAAAAAGAGAATCCTAATGTGATTTCTTTATAATGTGTGTGTTCCTTATATTATCTTAGTGTCTAAACACTTCTCCATGGCTGGACCCCCAAATAATATTCCTTTACGTGGTAAGGAGTATCTAGAGAGTGGGATAGGTTTAATAACTACCCTAACCCTAACGCTTACCCTAACCCTAACCCCTACCCTAACCCTAACACGTACCCTAATCCTAACCCGTACCCTAAACCGAGCCCTAACCCTAACACTAACCCTAACCTTAACCCTAACCCATACCCTACGCCGTACCCGAAGCCCTCCACGAACCCGTACCCTAAGCCGTACCCTAAGCCTAACCCTAAGCCTAACCCTAACCCTAGGCTACCCTTGACTGCTTCTGCCTCCAATAGATTTCCTAAGCACTAGTGTTTTAAGGAACAGCTTAAAAAGAGAATCCTAATGTGATTTCTTTATAATGTGTGTGTTCCTTATCTTATCCTAGTGTCTAAACTCTTCTCCATGGCTGGACCCCCAAAATAATATTCCTTTACGTGCTAAGGGGTAACTAGAGAGTGGGATAGGTTTAATAACTACCCTAACCCTAACGCGTACCCTAACGCTAACCCCTACCCTAACACTAACACGTACCCTAATCCTAACCCGTACCCTAAACCGAGCCCTAACCCTAACACTAACCCTAACCCTAACCCTAACCCATAACCTACGCCGTACCCGAAGCCCTCCCCGAACCCGTACCCTAAGCCGTACCCTAAGCCTAACCCTAAGCCTAACCCTAACCCTAGGCTACCCTTGACTGCTTCTGCCTCCAATAGATTTCCTAAGCACTAGTGTTTTAAGGAACAGCTTAAAAAGAGAATCCTAATGTGATTTCTTTATAATGGGTGTGTTCCTTATATTATCTTAGTGTCTAAACACTTCTCCATGGCTGCACCCCCAAATAATATTCCTTTACGTGCTAAGGAGTATCTAGAGGGTGGGATAGGTTTAATAACTACCCTAACCCTAACGCATACCCTAACCCTAACCCCTACCCTAACCCTAACACGTACCCTAATCCTAACCCGTACCCTAAACCGAGCCCTAACCCTAACACTAACCCTAACCCTAACCCTAACCCATACCCTACGCCGTACCCGAAGCCCTCCACGAACCCGTACCCTAAGCCGTACCCTAAGCCTAACCCTAAGCCTAACCCTAACCCTAGGCTACCCTTGACTGCTTCTGCCTCCAATAGATTTCCTAAGCACTAGTGTTTTAAGGAACAGCTTAAAAAGAGAATCCTAATGTGATTTCTTTATAATGTGTGTGTTCCTTATCTTATCCTAGTGTCTAAACTCTTCTCCATGGCTGGACCCCCAAATAATATTCCTTTACGTGCTAAGGGGTAACTAGAGAGTGGGATAGGTTTAATAACTACCCTAACCCTAACGCGTACCCTAACGCTAACCCCTACCCTAACCCTAACACGTACCCTAATCCTAACCCGTACCCTAAACCGAGCCCTAACCCTAACACTAACCCTAACCCTAACCCTAACCCATACCCTATGCCGTACCCGAAGCCCTCCCCGAACCCGTACCCTAAGCCGTACCCTAAGCCTAACCCTAAGCCTAACCCTAACCCTAGGCTACCCTTGATTGCTTCTGCCTCCAATAGATTTCCTAAGCACTAGTGTTTTAAGGAACAGCTTAAAAAGAGAATCCTAATGTGATTTCTTTATAATGGGTGTGTTCCTTATCTAATCCTAGTGTCTAAACTCTTCTCCATGGCTGGACCCCCAAATAATATTCCTTTACGTACTAAGGGGTAACTAGAGAGTGGGATAGGTTTAATAACTACCCTAACCCTAACGCGTACCCTAACGCTAACCCCTACCCTAACCCTAACACGTACCCTAATCCTAACCCGTACCCTAAACCGAGCCCTAACCCTAACACTAACCCTAACCCTAACCCTAACCCATACCCTACGCCGTACCCGAAGCCCTCCCCGAACCCGTACCCTAAGCCGTACCCTAAGCCTAACCCTAAGCCTAACCCTAACCCTAGGCTACCCTTGACTGCTTCTGCCTCCAATAGATTTCCTAAGCACTAGTGTTTTAAGGAACAGCTTAAAAAGAGAATCCTAATGTGATTTCTTTATAATGTGTGTGTTCCTTATATTATCTTAGTGTCTAAACACTTCTCCATGCCTGGACCCCCAAATAATATTCCTTTACGTACTAAGGAGTATCTAGATAGTGGGATAGGTTTAATAACTACCCTAACCCTAACGCGTACCCTAACCCTAACCCCTACCCTAACCCTAACACGTACCCTAATCCTAACCCGTACCCTAAACCGAGCCCTAACCCTAACACTAACCCTAACCCTAACCCTAACCCATACCCTACGCCGTAGCCGAAGCCCTCCACGAACCCGTACCCTAAGCCGTACCCTAAGCCTAACCCTAAGCCTAACCCTAACCCTAGGCTACCCTTGACTGCTTCTGCCTCCAATAGATTTCCTAAGCACTAGTGTGTTAAGGAACAGCTTAAAAAGAGAATCCTAATGTGATTTCTTTATAATGTGTGTGTTCCTTATCTTATCCTAGTGTCTAAACTCTTCTCCATGGCTGGACCCCCAAATAATATTCCTTTACGTGCTAAGGGGTAACTAGAGAGTGGGATAGGTTTAATAACTACCCTAACCCTAACGCGTACCCTAACGCTAACCCCTACCCTAACACTAACACGTACCCTAATCCTAACCCGTACCCTAAACCGAGCCCTAACCCTAACACTAACCCTAACCCTAACCCTAACCCATACCCTACGCCGTACCCGAAGCCCTCCCCGAACCCGTACCCTAAGCCGTACCCTAAGCCTAACCCTAAGCCTAACCCTAACCCTAGGCTACCCTTGACTGCTTCTGCCTCCAATAGATTTCCTAAGCACTAGTGTTTTAAGGAACAGCTTAAAAAGAGAATCCTAATGTGATTTCTTTATAATGTGTGTGTTCCTTATATTATCTTAGTGTCTAAACACTTCTCCATGGCTGGACCCCCAAATAATATTCCTTTACGTGCTAAGGAGTATCTAGAGAGTGGGATAGGTTTAATAACTACCCTAACCCTAACACGTACCCTAACCCTAACCCCTACCCTAACCCTAACACGTACCCTAATCCTAACCCGTACCCTAAACCGAGCCCTAACCCTAACACTAACCCTAGCCCTAACCCTAACCCATACCCTACGCCGTACACGAAGCCCTCCACGAACCCGTACCCTAAGCCGTACCCTAAGCCTAACCCTAAGCCTAACCCTAACCCTAGGCTACCCTTGACTGCTTCTGCCTCCAATAGATTTCCTAAGCACTAGTGTTTTAAGGAACAGCTTAAAAAGAGAATCCTAATGTGATTTCTTTATAATGTGTGTGTTCCTTATCTTATCCTAGTGTCTAAACACTTCTCCATGGCTGCACCCCCAAATAATATTCCTTTACGTGCTAAGGAGTATCTAGAGAGTGGGATAGGTTTAATAACTACCCTAACCCTAACGCGTACCCTAACCCTAAACCCTACCCTACACCTAACACGTACCCTAATCCTAACCCGTACCCTAAACCGAGCCCTAACCCTAACACTAACCCTAACCCTAACCCTAACCCATACCCTACGCCGTACCCGAAGCCCTCCACGAACCCGTACCCTAAGCCGTACCCTAAGCCTAACCATAAGCCTAACCCTAACCCTAGGCTACCCTTGACTGCTTCTGCCTCCAATAGATTTCCTAAGCACTAGTGTTTTAAGGAACAGCTTAAAAAGAGAATCCTAATGTGATTTCTTTATAATGTGTGTGTTCCTTATCTTATCCTAGTGTCTAAACTCTTCTCCATGGCTGGACCCCCAAATAATATTCCTTTACGTGCTAAGGGGTAACTAGAGAGTGGGATAGGTTTAATAACTACCCTAACCCTAACGCGTACCCTAACGCTAACCCCTACCCTAACCCTAACACGTACCCTAATCCTAACCCGTACCCTAAACCGAGCCCTAACCCTAACACTAACCCTAACCCTAACCCTAACCCATACCCTACGCCGTACCCGAAGCCCTCCCCGAACCCGTACCCTAAGCCGTACCCTAAGCCTAACCCTAAGCCTAACCCTAACCCTAGGCTACCCTTGACTGCTTCTGCCTCCAATAGATTTCCTAAGCACTAGTGTTTTAAGGAACAGCTTAAAAAGAGAATCCTAATGTGATTTCTTTATAATGTGTGTGTTCCTTATATTATCTTAGTGTCTAAACACTTCTCCATGGCTGGACCCCCAAATAATATTCCTTTACGTGCTAAGGAGTATCTAGAGAGTGGGATAGGTTTAATAACTACCCTAACCCTAACGCGTACCCTAACCCGAACCCCTACCCTAACACTAACACGTACCCTAATCCTAACCCGTACCCTAAACCGAGCCCTAACCCTAACACTAACCCTAGCCCTAACCCTAACCCATACCCTACGCCGTACCCGAAGCCCTCCACGAACCCGTACCCTAAGCCGTACCCTAAGCCTAACCCTAAGCCTAACCCTAACCCTAGGCTACCCTTGACTGCTTCTGCCTCCAATAGATTTCCTAAGCACTAGTGTTTTAAGGAACAGCTTAAAAAGAGAATCCTAATGTGATTTCTTTATAATGTGTGTGTTCCTTATCTTATCCTAGTGTCTAAACACTTCTCCATGGCTGCACCCCCAAATAATATTCCTTTACGTGCTAAGGAGTATCTAGAGAGTGGGATAGGTTTAATAACTACCCTAACCCTAACGCGTACCCTAACCCTAACCCCTACCCTAACCCTAACACGTACCCTAATCCTAACCCGTACCCTAAACCGAGCCCTAACCCTAACACTAACCCTAGCCCTAACCCTAACCCATACCCTACGCCGTACACGAAGCCCTCCACGAACCCGTACCCTAAGCCGTACCCTAAGCCTAACCCTAAGCCTAACCCTAACCCTAGGCTACCCTTGACTGCTTCTGCCTCCAATAGATTTCCTAAGCACTAGTGTTTTAAGGAACAGCTTAAAAAGAGAATCCTAATGTGATTTCTTTATAATGTGTGTGTTCCTTATCTTATCCTAGTGTCTAAACACTTCTCCATGGCTGCACCCCCAAATAATATTCCTTTACGTGCTAAGGAGTATCTAGAGAGTGGGATAGGTTTAATAACTACCCTAACCCTAACGCGTACCCTAACCCTAAACCCTACCCTAAACCTAACACGTACCCTAATCCTAACCCGTACCCTAAACCGAGCCCTAACCCTAACACTAACCCTAACCCTAACCCTAACCCATACCCTACGCCGTACCCGAAGCCCTCCACGAACCCGTACCCTAAGCCGTACCCTAAGCCTAACCCTAAGCCTAACCCTAACCCTAGGCTACCCTTGACTGCTTCTGCCTCCAATAGATTTCCTAAGCACTAGTGTTTTAAGGAACAGCTTAAAAAGAGAATCCTAATGTGATTTCTTTATAATGTGTGTGTTCCTTATCTTATCCTAGTGTCTAAACTCTTCTCCATGGCTGGACCCCCAAATAATATTCCTTTACGTGCTAAGGGGTAACTAGAGAGTGGGATAGGTTTAATAACTACCCTAACCCTAACGCGTACCCTAACGCTAACCCCTACCCTAACCCTAACACGTACCCTAATCCTAACCCGTACCCTAAACCGAGCCCTAACCCTAACACTAACCCTAACCCTAACCCTAACCCATACCCTACGCCGTACCCGAAGCCCTCCCCGAACCCGTACCCTAAGCCGTACCCTAAGCCTAACCCTAAGCCTAACCCTAACCCTAGGCTACCCTTGACTGCTTCTGCCTCCAATAGATTTCCTAAGCACTAGTGTTTTAAGGAACAGCTTAAAAAGAGAATCCTAATGTGATTTCTTTATAATGGGTGTGTTCCTTATCTAATCCTAGTGTCTAAACTCTTCTCCATGGCTGGACCCCCAAATAATATTCCTTTATGTGCTAAGGGGTATCTAGAGAGTGGGATAGGTTTAATCACTACCCTAACCCTAACGCGTACCATAACCCTAACCCCTACCCTAACCCTAACACGTACCCTAATCCTAACCCGTACCCTAAACCGAGCCCTAACCCTAACACTAACCCTAACCCTAACCCTAACCCATACCCTGTGCCGTACCTGAAGCCCTCCCCGAACCCGTACCCTAAGCCGTACCCTAAGCCTAACCCTAAGCCTAACCCTAACCCTAGGCTACCCTTGACTGCTTCTGCCTCCAATAGATTTCCTAAGCACTAGTGTTTTAAGGAACAGCTTAAAAAGAGAATCCTAATGTGATTTCTTTATAATGTGTGTGTTCCTTATCTTATCCTAGTGTCTAAACTCTTCTCCATGGCTGGACCCCCAAATAATATTCCTTTACGTGCTAAGGGGTAACTAGAGAGTGGGATAGGTTTAATAACTACCCTAACCCTAACGCGTACCCTAACGCTAACCCCTACCCTAACACTAACACGTACCCTAATCCTAACCCGTACCCTAAACCGAGCCCTAACCCTAACACTAACCCTAACCCTAACCCTAACCCATACCCTACGCCGTACCCGAAGCCCTCCCCGAACCCGTACCCTAAGCCATACCCTAAGCCTAACCCTAAGCCTAACCCTAACCCTAGGCTACCCTTGACTGCTTCTGCCTCCAATAGATTTCCTAAGCACTAGTGTTTTAAGGAACAGCTTAAAAAGAGAATCCTAATGTGATTTCTTTATAATGTGTGTGTTCCTTATCTTATCCTAGTGTCTAAACTCTTCTCCATGGCTGCACCCCCAAATAATATTCCTTTACGTGCTAAGGAGTATCTAGAGAGTGGGATAGGTTTAATAACTATCCTAACCCTAACGCGTACCCTAACGCTAACCCCTACCCTAACCCTAACACGTACCCTAATCCTAACCCGTACCCTAAACCGAGCCCTAACCCTAACACTAACCCTAACCCTAACCCTAACCCATACCCTACGCCGTACCCGAAGCCCTCCCCGAACCCGTACCCTAAGCCGTACCCTAAGCCTAACCCTAAGCCTAACCCTAACCCTAGGCTACCCTTGACTGCTTCTGCCTCCAATAGATTTCCTAAGCACTAGTGTTTTAAGGAACAGCTTAAAAAGAGAATCCTAATGTGATTTCTTTATAATGTGTGTGTTCCTTATATTATCTTAGTGTCTAAACACTTCTCCATGCCTGGACCCCCAAATAATATTCCTTTACGTACTAAGGAGTATCTAGAGAGTGGGATAGGTTTAATAACTACCCTAACCCTAACGCGTACCCTAACCCTAACCCCTACCCTAACCCTAACACGTACCCTAATCCTAACCCGTACCCTAAACCGAGCCCTAACCCTAACACTAACCCTAACCCTAACCCTAACCCATACCCTACGCCGTAGCCGAAGCCCTCCACGAACCCGTACCCTAAGCCGTACCCTAAGCCTAACCCTAAGCCTAACCCTAACCCTAGGCTACCCTTGACTGCTTCTGCCTCCAATAGATTTCCTAAGCACTAGTGTGTTAAGGAACAGCTTAAAAAGAGAATCCTAATGTGATTTCTTTATAATGTGTGTGTTCCTTATCTTATCCTAGTGTCTAAACTCTTCTCCATGGCTGGACCCCCAAATAATATTCCTTTACGTGCTAAGGGGTAACTAGAGAGTGGGATAGGTTTAATAACTACCCTAACCCTAACGCGTACCCTAACGCTAACCCCTACCCTAACACTAACACGTACCCTAATCCTAACCCGTACCCTAAACCGAGCCCTAACCCTAACACTAACCCTAACCCTAACCCTAACCCATACCCTACGCCGTACCCGAAGCCCTCCCCGAACCCGTACCCTAAGCCGTACCCTAAGCCTAACCCTAAGCCTAACCCTAACCCTAGGCTACCCTTGACTGCTTCTGCCTCCAATAGATTTCCTAAGCACTAGTGTTTTAAGGAACAGCTTAAAAAGAGAATCCTAATGTGATTTCTTTATAATGTGTGTGTTCCTTATATTATCTTAGTGTCTAAACATTTCTCCATGGCTGGACCCCCAAATAATATTCCTTTACGTGCTAAGGAGTATCTAGAGAGTGGGATAGGTTTAATAACTACCCTAACCCTAACGCGTACCCTAACCCGAACCCCTACCCTAACCCTAACACGTACCCTAATCCTAACCCGTACCCTAAACCGAGCCCTAACCCTAACACTAACCCTAGCCCTAACCCTAACCCATACCCTACGCCGTACCCGAAGCCCTCCACGAACCCGTACCCTAAGCCGTACCCTAAGCCTAACCCTAAGCCTAACCCTAACCCTAGGCTACCCTTGACTGCTTCTGCCTCCAATAGATTTCCTAAGCACTAGTGTTTTAAGGAACAGCTTAAAAAGAGAATCCTAATGTGATTTCTTTATAATGTGTGTGTTCCTTATCTTATCCTAGTGTCTAAACACTTCTCCATGGCTGCACCCCCAAATAATATTCCTTTACGTGCTAAGGAGTATCTAGAGAGTGGGATAGGTTTAATAACTACCCTAACCCTAACGCGTACCCTAACCCTAAACCCTACCCTAAACCTAACACGTACCCTAATCCTAACCCGTACCCTAAACCGAGCCCTAACCCTAACACTAACCCTAACCCTAACCCTAACCCATACCCTACGCCGTACCCGAAGCCCTCCACGAACCCGTACCCTAAGCCGTACCCTAAGCCTAACCCTAAGCCTAACCCTAACCCTAGGCTACCCTTGACTGCTTCTGCCTCCAATAGATTTCCTAAGCACTAGTGTTTTAAGGAACAGCTTAAAAAGAGAATCCTAATGTGATTTCTTTATAATGTGTGTGTTCCTTATATTATCTTAGTGTCTAAACACTTCTCCATGGCTGGACCCCCAAATAATATTCCTTTACGTGCTAAGGAATATCTAGAGAGTGGGATAGGTTTAATAACTACCCTAACCCTAACGCGTACCCTAACCCTAACCCCTACCCTAACCCTAACACGTACCCTAATCCTAACCCGGACCCTAAACCGAGCCCTAACCCTAACACTAACCCTAACCCTAACCCTAACCCATACCCTACGCCGTACCCGAAGCCCTCCACGAACCCGTACCCTAAGCCGTACCCTAAGCCTAACCCTAAGCCTAACCCTAACCCTAGGCTACCCTTGACTGCTTCTGCCTCCAATAGATTTCCTAAGCACTAGTGTTTTAAGGAACAGCTTAAAAAGAGAATCCTAATGTGATTTCTTTATAATGTGTGTGTTCCTTATCTTATCCTAGTGTCTAAACTCTTCTCCATGGCTGGACCCCCAAATAATATTCCTTTACGTGCTAAGGGGTAACTAGAGAGTGGGATAGGTTTAATAACTACCCTAACCCTAACGCGTACCCTAACGCTAACCCCTACCCTAACACTAACACGTACCCTAATCCTAACCCGTACCCTAAACCGAGCCCTAACCCTAACACTAACCCTAACCCTAACCCTAACCCATACCCTACGCCGTACCCGAAGCCCTCCCCGAACCCGTACCCTAAGCCGTACCCTAAGCCTAACCCTAAGCCTAACCCTAACCCTAGGCTACCCTTGACTGCTTCTGCCTCCAATAGATTTCCTAAGCACTAGTGTTTTAAGGAACAGCTTAAAAAGAGAATCCTAATGTGATTTCTTTATAATGTGTGTGTTCCTTATATTATCTTAGTGTCTAAACACTTCTCCATGGCTGGACCCCCAAATAATATTCCTTTACGTGCTAAGGAGTATCTAGAGAGTGGGATAGGTTTAATAACTACCCTAACCCTAACGCGTACCCTAACCCTAACCCCTACCCTAACCCTAACACGTACCCTAATCCTAACCCGTACCCTAAACCGAGCCCTAACCCTAACACTAACCCTAGCCCTAACCCTAACCCATACCCTACGCCGTACCCGAAGCCCTCCACGAACCCGTACCCTAAGCCGTACCCTAAGCCTAACCCTAAGCCTAACCCTAACCCTAGGCTACCCTTGACTGCTTCTGCCTCCAATAGATTTCCTAAGCACTAGTGTTTTAAGGAACAGCTTAAAAAGAGAATCCTAATGTGATTTCTTTATAATGTGTGTGTTCTTTATCTTATCCTAGTGTCTAAACACTTCTCCATGGCTGCACCCCCAAATAATATTCCTTTACGTGCTAAGGAGTATCTAGAGAGTGGGATAGGTTTAATAACTACCCTAACCCTAACGCGTACCCTAACCCTAAACCCTACCCTAAACCTAACACGTACCCTAATCCTAACCCGTACCCTAAACCGAGCCCTAACCCTAACACTAACCCTAACCCTAACCCTAACCCATACCCTACGCCGTACCCGAAGCCCTCCACGAACCCGTACCCTAAGCCGTACCCTAAGCCTAACCCTAAGCCTAACCCTAACCCTAGGCTACCCTTGACTGCTTCTGCCTCCAATAGATTTCCTAAGCACTAGTGTTTTAAGGAACAGCTTAAAAAGAGAATCCTAATGTGATTTCTTTATAATGTGTGTGTTCCTTATATTATCTTAGTGTCTAAACACTTCTCCATGGCTGGACCCCCAAATAATATTCCTTTACGTGCTAAGGAATATCTAGAGAGTGGGATAGGTTTAATAACTACCCTAACCCTAACGCGTACCCTAACCCTAACCCCTACCCTAACCCTAACACGTACCCTAATCCTAACCCGGACCCTAAACCGAGCCCTAACCCTAACACTAACCCTAACCCTAACCCTAACCCATACCCTACGCCGTACCCGAAGCCCTCCACGAACCCGTACCCTAAGCCGTACCCTAAGCCTAACCCTAAGCCTAACCCTAACCCTAGGCTACCCTTGACTGCTTCTGCCTCCAATAGATTTCTTAAGCACTAGTGTTTTAAGGAACAGCTTAAAAAGAGAATCCTAATGTGATTTCTTTATAATGTGTGTGTTCCTTATCTTATCCTAGTGTCTAAACTCTTCTCCATGGCTGGACCCTCAAATAATATTCCTTTACGTGCTAAGGGGTAACTAGAGAGTGGGATAGGTTTAATAACTACCCTAACCCTAACGCGTACCCTAACGCTAACCCCTACCCTAACCCTAACACGTACCCTAATCCTAACCCGTACCCTAAACCGAGCCCTAACCCTAACACTAACCCTAACCCTAACCCTAACCCATACCCTACGCCGTACCCGAAGCCCTCCCCGAACCCGTACCCTAAGCCGTACCCTAAGGCTAACCCTAAGCCTAACCCTAACCCTAGGCTACCCTTGACTGCTTCTGCCTCCAATAGATTTCCTAAGCACTAGTGTTTTAAGGAACAGCTTAAAAAGAGAATCCTAATGTGATTTCTTTATAATGGGTGTTTTCCTTATCTAATCCTAGTGTCTTAAACTCTTCTCCATGGCTGGACCCCCAAATAATATTCCTTTATGTGCTAAGGGGTATCTAGAGAGTGGGATAGGTTTAATCACTACCCTAACCCTAACGCGTACCATAACCCTAACCCCTACCCTAACCCTAACACGTACCCTAATCCTAACACGTACCCTAAACCGAGCCCTAACCCTAACACTAACCCTAACCCTAACCCTAACCCATACCCTACGCCGTACCCGAAGCCCTCACCGAACCCGTACCCTAAGCCGTACCCTAAGCCTAACCCTAAGCCTAACCCTAACCCTAGGCTACCCTTGACTGCTTCTGCCTCCAATAGATTTCCTAAGCACTAGTGTTTTAAGGAACAGCTTAAAAAGAGAATCCTAATGTGATTTCTTTATAATGTGTGTGTTCCTTATCTTATCCTAGTGTCTAAACTCTTCTCCATGGCTGGACCCCCAAATAATATTCCTTTACGTGCTAAGGGGTAACTAGAGATTGGGATAGGTTTAATAACTACCCTAACCCTAACGCGTACCCTAACGCTAACCCCTACCCTAACCCTAACACGTACCCTAATCCTAACCCGTACCCTAAACCGAGCCCTAACCCTAACACTAACCCTAACCCTAACCCTAACCCATACCCTACGCCGTACCCGAAGCCCTCCCCGAACCCGTACCCTAAGCCGTACCCTAAGGCTAACCCTAAGCCTAACCCTAACCCTAGGCTACCCTTGACTGCTTCTGCCTCCAATAGATTTCCTAAGCACTAGTGTTTTAAGGAACAGCTTAAAAAGAGAATCCTAATGTGATTTCTTTATAATGGGTGTTTTCCTTATCTAATCCTAGTGTCTAAACTCTTCTCCATGGCTGGACCCCCAAATAATATTCCTTTATGTGCTAAGGGGTATCTAGAGAGTGGGATAGGTTTAATCACTACCCTAACCCTAACGCGTACCATAACCCTAACCCCTACCCTAACCCTAACACGTACCCTAATCCTAACACATACCCTAAACCGAGCCCTAACCCTAACACTAACCCTAACCCTAACCCTAACCCATACCCTACGCCGTACCCGAAGCCCTCCCCGAACCCGTACCCTAAGCCGTACCCTAAGCCTAACCCTAAGCCTAACCCTAACCCTAGGCTAACCTTGACTGCTTCTGCCTCCAATAGATTTCCTAAGCACTAGTGTTTTAAGGAACAGCTTAAAAAGAGAATCCTAATGTGATTTCTTTATAATGTGTGTGTTCCTTATCTTATCCTAGTGTCTAAACTCTTCTCCATGGCTGGACCCCCAAATAATATTCCTTTACGTGCTAAGGGGTAACTAGAGAGTGGGATAGGTTTAATAACTACCCTAACCCTAACGCGTACCCTAACGCTAACCCCTACCCTAACCCTAACACGTACCCTAATCCTAACACGTACCCTAAACCGAGCCCTAACCCTAACCCTAACCCTAACCCTAACCCATACCCTACGCCGTACCCGAAGCCCTCCCCGAACCCGTACCCTAAGCCGTACCCTAAGCCTAACCCTAAGCCTAACCCTAACCCTACGCTACCCTTGACTGCTTCTGCCTCCAATAGATTTCCTAAGCACTAGTGTTTTAAGGAACAGCTTAAAAAGAGAATCCTAATGTGATTTCTTTATATTGTGTGTGTTCCTCATCTTATCCTAGTGTCTAAACTCTTCTCCATGGCTGGACCCCGAAATAATATTCCTTTACGTGCTAAGGGGTAACTAGAGAGTGGGATAGGTTTAATAACTACCCTAACCCTAACGCGTACCCTAACCCTAACCCCTACCCTAACCCTAACACGTACCCTAATCCTAACCCGTACCCTAAACCGAGCCCTAACCCTAAAACTAACCCTAACCCTAACCCTAACCCATACCCTACGCCGTACCCGAAGCCCTCCCCGAACCCGTTCCCTAAGCCGTACCCTAAGCCTAACCCTAAGCCTAACCCTAACCCTAGGCTACCCTTGACTGCTTCTGCCTCCAATAGATTTCCTAAGCACTAGTGTTTTAAGGAACAGCTTAAAAAGAGAATCCTAATGTGATTTCTTTATAATGGGTGTGTTCCTTATCTAATCCTAGTGTCTAAACTCTTCTCCATGGCTGGACCCCCAAATAATATTCCTTTATGTGCTAAGGGGTATCTAGAGAGTGGGATAGGTTTAATCACTACCCTAACCCTAACGCGTACCATAACCCTAACCCCTACCCTAACCCTAACACGTACCCTAATCCTAACCCGTACCCTAAACCGAGCCCTAACCCTAACACTAACCCTAACCCTAACCCTAACCCATACCCTACGCCGTACCTGAAGCCCTCCCCGAACCCGTACCCTAAGCCGTACCCTAAGCCTAACCCTAAGCCTAACCCTAACCCTAGGCTACCCTTGACTGCTTCTGCCTCCAATAGATTTCTTAAGCACTAGTGTTTTAAGGAACAGCTTAAAAAGAGAATCCTAATGTGATTTCTTTATAATGTGTGTGTTCCTTATCTTATCCTAGTGTCTAAACTCTTCTCCATGGCTGGACCCCCAAATAATATTCCTTTACGTGCTAAGGGGTAACTAGAGAGTGGGATAGGTTTAATAACTACCCTAACCCTAACGCGTACCCTAACGCTAACCCCTACCCTAACCCTAACACGTACCCTAATCCTAACCCGTACCCTAAACCGAGCCCTAACCCTAACACTAACCCTAACCCTAACCCTAACCCATACCCTACGCCGTACCCGAAGCCCTCCCCGAACCCGTACCCTAAGCCGTACCCTAAGGCTAACCCTAAGCCTAACCCTAACCCTAGGCTACCCTTGACTGCTTCTGCCTCCAATAGATTTCCTAAGCACTAGTGTTTTAAGGAACAGCTTAAAAAGAGAATCCTAATGTGATTTCTTTATAATGGGTGTTTTCCTTATCTAATCCTAGTGTCTAAACTCTTCTCCATGGCTGGACCCCCAAATAATATTCCTTTATGTGCTAAGGGGTATCTAGAGAGTGGGATAGGTTTAATCACTACCCTAACCCTAACGCGTACCATAACCCTAACCCCTACCCTAACCCTAACACGTACCCTAATCCTAACACGTACCCTAAACCGAGCCCTAACCCTAACACTAACCCTAACCCTAACCCTAACCCATACCCTACGCCGTACCCGAAGCCCTCACCGAACCCGTACCCTAAGCCGTACCCTAAGCCTAACCCTAAGCCTAACCCTAACCCTAGGCTACCCTTGACTGCTTCTGCCTCCAATAGATTTCCTAAGCACTAGTGTTTTAAGGAACAGCTTAAAAAGAGAATCCTAATGTGATTTCTTTATAATGTGTGTGTTCCTTATCTTATCCTAGTGTCTAAACTCTTCTCCATGGCTGGACCCCCAAATAATATTCCTTTACGTGCTAAGGGGTAACTAGAGATTGGGATAGGTTTAATAACTACCCTAACCCTAACGCGTACCCTAACGCTAACCCCTACCCTAACCCTAACACGTACCCTAATCCTAACCCGTACCCTAAACCGAGCCCTAACCCTAACACTAACCCTAACCCTAACCCTAACCCATACCCTACGCCGTACCCGAAGCCCTCCCCGAACCCGTACCCTAAGCCGTACCCTAAGGCTAACCCTAAGCCTAACCCTAACCCTAGGCTACCCTTGACTGCTTCTGCCTCCAATAGATTTCCTAAGCACTAGTGTTTTAAGGAACAGCTTAAAAAGAGAATCCTAATGTGATTTCTTTATAATGGGTGTTTTCCTTATCTAATCCTAGTGTCTAAACTCTTCTCCATGGCTGGACCCCCAAATAATATTCCTTTATGTGCTAAGGGGTATCTAGAGAGTGGGATAGGTTTAATCACTACCCTAACCCTAACGCGTACCATAACCCTAACCCCTACCCTAACCCTAACACGTACCCTAATCCTAACACATACCCTAAACCGAGCCCTAACCCTAACACTAACCCTAACCCTAACCCTAACCCATACCCTACGCCGTACCCGAAGCCCTCCCCGAACCCGTACCCTAAGCCGTACCCTAAGCCTAACCCTAAGCCTAACCCTAACCCTAGGCTAACCTTGACTGCTTCTGCCTCCAATAGATTTCCTAAGCACTAGTGTTTTAAGGAACAGCTTAAAAAGAGAATCCTAATGTGATTTCTTTATAATGTGTGTGTTCCTTATCTTATCCTAGTGTCTAAACTCTTCTCCATGGCTGGACCCCCAAATAATATTCCTTTACGTGCTAAGGGGTAACTAGAGAGTGGGATAGGTTTAATAACTACCCTAACCCTAACGCGTACCCTAACGCTAACCCCTACCCTAACCCTAACACGTACCCTAATCCTAACACGTACCCTAAACCGAGCCCTAACCCTAACCCTAACCCTAACCCTAACCCATACCCTACGCCGTACCCGAAGCCCTCCCCGAACCCGTACCCTAAGCCGTACCCTAAGCCTAACCCTAAGCCTAACCCTAACCCTACGCTACCCTTGACTGCTTCTGCCTCCAATAGATTTCCTAAGCACTAGTGTTTTAAGGAACAGCTTAAAAAGAGAATCCTAATGTGATTTCTTTATAATGGGTGTGTTCCTTATCTAATCCTAGTGTCTAAACTCTTCTCCATGGCTGGACCCCCAAATAATATTCCTTTATGTGCTAAGGGGTATCTAGAGAGTGGGATAGGTTTAATCACTACCCTAACCCTAACGCGTACCATAACCCTAACCCCTACCCTAACCCTAACACGTACCCTAATCCTAACCCGTACCCTAAACCGAGCCCTAACCCTAACACTAACCCTAACCCTAACCCTAACCCATACCCTACGCCGTACCTGAAGCCCTCCCCGAACCCGTACCCTAAGCCGTACCCTAAGCCTAACCCTAAGCCTAACCCTAACCCTAGGCTACCCTTGACTGCTTCTGCCTCCAATAGATTTCCTAAGCACTAGTGTTTTAAGGAACAGCTTAAAAAGAGAATCCTAATGTGATTTCTTTATATTGTGTGTGTTCCTCATCTTATCCTTGTGTCTAAACTCTTCTCCATGGCTGGACCCCCAAATAATATTCCTTTACGTGCTAAGGGGTATCTAGGGAGTGGGATAGGTTTAATAACTACCCTAACCCTAACGCGTACCCTAACGCTAACCCCTACCCTAACACTAACACGTACCCTAATCCTAACCCGTACCCTAAACCGAGCCCTAACCCTAACACTAACCCTAACCCTAACCCTAAACCATACCCTACGCCGTACCCGAAGCCCTCCCCGAACCCGTACCCTAAGCCGTACCCTAAGCCTAACCCTAAGCCTAACCCTAACCCTAGGCTACCCTTGACTGCTTCTGCCTCCAATAGATTTCCTAAGCACTAGTGTTTTAAGGAACAGCTTAAAAAGAGAATCCTAATGTGATTTCTTTATAATGTGTGTGTTCCTTATCTTATCCTAGTGTCTAAACTCTTCTCCATGGCTGGACCCCCAAAATAATATTCCTTTACGTGCTAAGGGGTAACTAGAGAGTGGGATAGGTTTAATAACTACCCTAACCCTAACGCGTACCCTAACGCTAACCCCTACCCTAACACTTACACGTACCCTAATCCTAACCCGTACCCTAAACCGAGCCCTAACCCTAACACTAACCCTAACCCTAACCCTAACCCATACCCTACGCCGTACCCGAAGCCCTCCCCGAACCCGTACCCTAAGCCGTACCCTAAGCCTAACCCTAAGCCTAACCCTAACCCTAGGCTACCCTTGACTGCTTCTGCCTCCAATAGATTTCCTAAGCACTAGTGTTTTAAGGAACAGCTTAAAAAGAGAATCCTAATGTGATTTCTTTATAATGTGTGTGTTCCTTATCTTATCCTAGTGTCTAAACACTTCTCCATGGCTGCACCCCCAAATAATATTCCTTTACGTGCTAAGGAGTATCTAGAGAGTGGGATAGGTTTAATAACTACCCTAACCCTAACGCGTACCCTAACCCTAAACCCTACCCTAAACCTAACACGTACCCTAATCCTAACCCGTACCCTAAACCGAGCCCTAACCCTAACACTAACCCTAACCCTAACCCTAACCCATACCCTACGCCGTACCCGAAGCCCTCCACGAACCCGTACCCTAAGCCGTACCCTAAGCCTAACCCTAAGCCTAACCCTAACCCTAGGCTACCCTTGACTGCTTCTGCCTCCAATAGATTTCCTAAGCACTAGTGTTTTAAGGAACAGCTTAAAAAGAGAATCCTAATGTGATTTCTTTATAATGTGTGTGTTCCTTATCTTATCCTAGTGTCTAAACTCTTCTCCATGGCTGGACCCCCAAATAATATTCCTTTACGTGCTAAGGGGTAACTAGAGAGTGGGATAGGTTTAATAACTACCCTAACCCTAACGCGTACCCTAACGCTAACCCCTACCCTAACCCTAACACGTACCCTAATCCTAACCCGTACCCTAAACCGAGCCCTAACCCTAACACTAACCCTAACCCTAACCCTAACCCATACCCTACGCCGTACCCGAAGCCCTCCCCGAACCCGAACCCTAAGCCGTACCCTAAGCCTAACCCTAAGCCTAACCCTAACCCTAGGCTACCCTTGACTGCTTCTGCCTCCAATAGATTTCCTAACCACTAGTGTTTTAAGGAACAGCTTAAAAAGAGAATCCTAATGTGATTTCTTTATAATGGGTGTGTTCCTTATCTAATCCTAGTGTCTAAACTCTTCTCCATGGCTGGACCCCCAAATAATATTCCTTTATGTGCTAAGGGGTATCTAGAGAGTGGGATAGGTTTAATCACTACCCTAACCCTAACGCGTACCATAACCCTAACCCCTACCCTAACCCTAACACGAACCCTAATCCTAACCCGTACCCTAAACCGAGCCCTAACCCTAACACTAACCCTAACCCTAACCCTAACCCATACCCTACGCCGTATCTGAAGCCCTCCCCGAACTCGTACCCTAAGCCGTACCCTAAGCCTAACCCTAAGCCTAACCCTAACCCTAGGCTACCCTTGACTGCTTCTGCCTCCAATAGATTTCCTAAGCACTAGTGTTTTAAGGAACAGCTTAAAAAGAGAATCCTAATGTGATTTCTTTATAATGTGTGTGTTCCTTATCTTATCCTACTGTCTAAACTCTTCTCCATGGCTGGACCCCCAAATAATATTCCTTTACGTGCTAAGGGGTAACTAGAGAGTGGGATAGGTTTAATAACTACCCTAACCCTAACGCGTACCCTAACGCTAACCCCTACCCTAACCCTAACACGTACCCTAATCCTAACCCGTACCCTAAACCGAGCCCTAACCCTAACACTAACCCTAACCCTAACCCTAACCCATACCCTACGCCGTACCCGAAGCCCTCCCCGAACCCGTACCCTAAGCCGTACCCTAAGGCTAACCCTAAGCCTAACCCTAACCCTAGGCTACCCTTGACTGCTTCTGCCTCCAATAGATTTCCTAAGCACTAGTGTTTTAAGGAACAGCTTAAAAAGAGAATCCTAATGTGATTTCTTTATAATGGGTGTTTTCCTTATCTAATCCTAGTGTCTAAACTCTTCTCCATGGCTGGACCCCCAAATAATATTCCTTTATGTGCTAAGGGGTATCTAGAGAGTGGGATAGGTTTAATCACTAACCTAACCCTAACGCGTACCATAACCCTAACCCCTACCCTAACCCTAACACGTACCCTAATCCTAACACGTACCCTAAACCGAGCCCTAACCCTAACACTAACCCTAACCCTAACCCTAACCCATACCCTACGCCGTACCCGAAGCCCTCCCCGAACCCGTACCCTAAGCCGTACCCTAAGCCTAACCCTAAGCCTAACCCTAACCCTAGGCTACCCTTGACTGCTTCTGCCTCCAATAGATTTCCTAAGCACTAGTGTTTTAAGGAACAGCTTAAAAAGAGAATCCTAATGTGATTTCTTTATAATGTGTGTGTTCCTTATCTTATCCTAGTGTCTAAACACTTCTCCATGGCTGCACCCCCAAATAATATTCCTTTACGTGCTAAGGAGTATCTAGAGAGTGGGATAGGTTTAATAACTACCCTAACCCTAACGCGTACCCTAACCCTAAACCCTACCCTAAACCTAACACGTACCCTAATCCTAACCCGTACCCTAAACCGAGCCCTAACCCTAACACTAACCCTAACCCTAACCCTAACCCATACCCTACGCCGTACCCGAAGCCCTCCACGAACCCGTACCCTAAGCCGTACCCTAAGCCTAACCCTAAGCCTAACCCTAACCCTAGGCTACCCTTGACTGCTTCTGCCTCCAATAGATTTCCTAAGCACTAGTGTTTTAAGGAACAGCTTAAAAAGAGAATCCTAATGTGATTTCTTTATAATGTGTGTGTTCCTTATCTTATCCTAGTGTCTAAACTCTTCTCCATGGCTGGACCCCCAAATAATATTCCTTTACGTGCTAAGGGGTAACTAGAGAGTGGGATAGGTTTAATAACTACCCTAACCCTAACGCGTACCCTAACGCTAACCCCTACCCTAACCCTAACACGTACCCTAATCCTAACCCGTACCCTAAACCGAGCCCTAACCCTAACACTAACCCTAACCCTAACCCTAACCCATACCCTACGCCGTACCCGAAGCCCTCCCCGAACCCGAACCCTAAGCCGTACCCTAAGCCTAACCCTAAGCCTAACCCTAACCCTAGGCTACCCTTGACTGCTTCTGCCTCCAATAGATTTCCTAACCACTAGTGTTTTAAGGAACAGCTTAAAAAGAGAATCCTAATGTGATTTCTTTATAATGGGTGTGTTCCTTATCTAATCCTAGTGTCTAAACTCTTCTCCATGGCTGGACCCCCAAATAATATTCCTTTATGTGCTAAGGGGTATCTAGAGAGTGGGATAGGTTTAATCACTACCCTAACCCTAACGCGTACCATAACCCTAACCCCTACCCTAACCCTAACACGAACCCTAATCCTAACCCGTACCCTAAACCGAGCCCTAACCCTAACACTAACCCTAACCCTAACCCTAACCCATACCCTACGCCGTATCTGAAGCCCTCCCCGAACTCGTACCCTAAGCCGTACCCTAAGCCTAACCCTAAGCCTAACCCTAACCCTAGGCTACCCTTGACTGCTTCTGCCTCCAATAGATTTCCTAAGCACTAGTGTTTTAAGGAACAGCTTAAAAAGAGAATCCTAATGTGATTTCTTTATAATGTGTGTGTTCCTTATCTTATCCTACTGTCTAAACTCTTCTCCATGGCTGGACCCCCAAATAATATTCCTTTACGTGCTAAGGGGTAACTAGAGAGTGGGATAGGTTTAATAACTACCCTAACCCTAACGCGTACCCTAACGCTAACCCCTACCCTAACCCTAACACGTACCCTAATCCTAACCCGTACCCTAAACCGAGCCCTAACCCTAACACTAACCCTAACCCTAACCCTAACCCATACCCTACGCCGTACCCGAAGCCCTCCCCGAACCCGTACCCTAAGCCGTACCCTAAGGCTAACCCTAAGCCTAACCCTAACCCTAGGCTACCCTTGACTGCTTCTGCCTCCAATAGATTTCCTAAGCACTAGTGTTTTAAGGAACAGCTTAAAAAGAGAATCCTAATGTGATTTCTTTATAATGGGTGTTTTCCTTATCTAATCCTAGTGTCTAAACTCTTCTCCATGGCTGGACCCCCAAATAATATTCCTTTATGTGCTAAGGGGTATCTAGAGAGTGGGATAGGTTTAATCACTAACCTAACCCTAACGCGTACCATAACCCTAACCCCTACCCTAACCCTAACACGTACCCTAATCCTAACACGTACCCTAAACCGAGCCCTAACCCTAACACTAACCCTAACCCTAACCCTAACCCATACCCTACGCCGTACCCGAAGCCCTCCCCGAACCCGTACCCTAAGCCGTACCCTAAGCCTAACCCTAAGCCTAACCCTAACCCTAGGCTACCCTTGACTGCTTCTGCCTCCAATAGATTTCCTAAGCACTAGTGTTTTAAGGAACAGCTTAAAAAGAGAATCCTAATGTGATTTCTTTATAATGTGTGTGTTCCTTATCTTATCCTAGTGTCTAAACACTTCTCCATGGCTGCACCCCCAAATAATATTCCTTTACGTGCTAAGGAGTATCTAGAGAGTGGGATAGGTTTAATAACTACCCTAACCCTAACGCGTACCCTAACCCTAAACCCTACCCTAAACCTAACACGTACCCTAATCCTAACCCGTACCCTAAACCGAGCCCTAACCCTAACACTAACCCTAACCCTAACCCTAACCCATACCCTACGCCGTACCCGAAGCCCTCCACGAACCCGTACCCTAAGCCGTACCCTAAGCCTAACCCTAAGCCTAACCCTAACCCTAGGCTACCCTTGACTGCTTCTGCCTCCAATAGATTTCCTAAGCACTAGTGTTTTAAGGAACAGCTTAAAAAGAGAATCCTAATGTGATTTCTTTATAATGTGTGTGTTCCTTATCTTATCCTAGTGTCTAAACTCTTCTCCATGGCTGGACCCCCAAATAATATTCCTTTACGTGCTAAGGGGTAACTAGAGAGTGGGATAGGTTTAATAACTACCCTAACCCTAACGCGTACCCTAACGCTAACCCCTACCCTAACCCTAACACGTACCCTAATCCTAACCCGTACCCTAAACCGAGCCCTAACCCTAACACTAACCCTAACCCTAACCCTAACCCATACCCTACGCCGTACCCGAAGCCCTCCCCGAACCCGAACCCTAAGCCGTACCCTAAGCCTAACCCTAAGCCTAACCCTAACCCTAGGCTACCCTTGACTGCTTCTGCCTCCAATAGATTTCCTAACCACTAGTGTTTTAAGGAACAGCTTAAAAAGAGAATCCTAATGTGATTTCTTTATAATGGGTGTGTTCCTTATCTAATCCTAGTGTCTAAACTCTTCTCCATGGCTGGACCCCCAAATAATATTCCTTTATGTGCTAAGGGGTATCTAGAGAGTGGGATAGGTTTAATCACTACCCTAACCCTAACGCGTACCATAACCCTAACCCCTACCCTAACCCTAACACGAACCCTAATCCTAACCCGTACCCTAAACCGAGCCCTAACCCTAACACTAACCCTAACCCTAACCCTAACCCATACCCTACGCCGTATCTGAAGCCCTCCCCGAACTCGTACCCTAAGCCGTACCCTAAGCCTAACCCTAAGCCTAACCCTAACCCTAGGCTATCCTTGACTGCTTCTGCCTCCAATAGATTTCCTAAGCACTAGTGTTTTAAGGAACAGCTTAAAAAGAGAATCCTAATGTGATTTCTTTATATTGTGTGTGTTCCTCATCTTATCCTAGTGTCTAAACTCTTCTCCATGGCTGGACCCCCAAATAATATTCCTTTACGTGCTAAGGGGTAACTAGGGAGTGGGATAGGTTTAATAACTACCCTAACCCTAACGCGTACCCTAACGCTAACCCCTACCCTAACACTAACACGTACCCTAATCCTAACCCGTACCCTAAACCGAGCCCTAACCCTAACACTAACCCTAACCCTAACCCTAACCCATACCCTACGCCGTACCCGAAGCCCTCCCCGAACCCGTACCCTAAGCCGTACCCTAAGCCTAACCCTAAGCCTAACCCTAACCCTAGGCTACCCTTGACTGCTTCTGCCTCCAATAGATTTCCTAAGCAGTAGTGTTTTAAGGAACAGCTTAAAAAGAGAATCCTAATGTGATTTCTTTATAATGGGTGTGTTCCTGATCTTATCCTAGTGTCTAAACTCTTCTCCATGGCTGGACCCCCAAATAATATTCCTTTACGTGCTAAGGGGTAACTAGAGAGTGGGATAGGTTTAATAACTACCCTAACCCTAACGCGTACCCTAACGCTAACCCCTACCCTAACCCTAACACGTACCCTAATCCTAACCCGTACCCTAAACCGAGCCCTAACCCTAACACTAACCCTAACCCTAACCCTAACCCATACCCTACGCCGTACCCGAAGCCCTCCCCGAACCCGTACCCTAAGCCGTACCCTAAGCCGTACCCTAAGCCTAACCCTAACCCTAGGCTACCCTTGACTGCTTCTGCCTCCAATAGATTTCCTAAGCACTAGTGTTTTAAGGAACAGCTTAAAAAGAGAATCCTAATGTGATTTCTTTATAATGTGTGTGTTCCTTATATTATCTTAGTGTCTAAACACTTCTCCATGGCTGGACCCCCAAATAATATTCCTTTACGTGCTAAGGAATATCTAGAGAGTGGGATAGGTTTAATAACTACCCTAACCCTAACGCGTACCCTAACCCTAACCCCTACCCTAACCCTAACACGTACCCTAATCCTAACCCGTACCCTAAACCGAGCCCTAACCCTAACACTAACCCTAACCCTAACCCTAACCCATACCCTACGCCGTACCCGAAGCCCTCCACGAACCCGTACCCTAAGCCGTACCCTAAGCCGAACCCTAAGCCTAACCCTAACCCTAGGCTACCCTTGACTGCTTCTGCCTCCAATAGATTTCCTAAGCACTAGTGTTTTAAGGAACAGCTTAAAAAGAGAATCCTAATGTGATTTCTTTATAATGTGTGTGTTCCTTATCTTATCCTACTGTCTAAACTCTTCTCCATGGCTGGACCCCCAAATAATATTCCTTTACGTGCTAAGGGGTAACTAGAGAGTGGGATAGGTTTAATAACTACCCTAACCCTAACGCGTACCCTAACGCTAACCCCTACCCTAACCCTAACACGTACCCTAATCCTAACCCGTACCCTAAACCGAGCCCTAACCC
The DNA here is from genome assembly GCF_965194825.1 of Balaenoptera physalus. Lineage (NCBI taxonomy): Eukaryota > Metazoa > Chordata > Mammalia > Artiodactyla > Balaenopteridae > Balaenoptera > Balaenoptera physalus. The sequence continues at coordinate 845,618 of NW_028126324.1, read as the reverse complement.
TAACACTAACCCTAACCCTAACCCTAACCCATACCCTACGCCGTACCCGAAGCCCTCCCCGAACCCGTACCCTAAGCCGTACCCTAAGGCTAACCCTAAGCCTAACCCTAACCCTAGGCTACCCTTGACTGCTTCTGCCTCCAATAGATTTCCTAAGCACTAGTGTTTTAAGGAACAGCTTAAAAAGAGAATCCTAATGTGATTTCTTTATAATGGGTGTTTTCCTTATCTAATCCTAGTGTCTAAACTCTTCTCCATGGCTGGACCCCCAAATAATATTCCTTTATGTGCTAAGGGGTATCTAGAGAGTGGGATAGGTTTAATCACTAACCTAACCCTAACGCGTACCATAACCCTAACCCCTACCCTAACCCTAACACGTACCCTAATCCTAACACGTACCCTAAACCGAGCCCTAACCCTAACACTAACCCTAACCCTAACCCTAACCCATACCCTACGCCGTACCCGAAGCCCTCCCCGAACCCGTACCCTAAGCCGTACCCTAAGCCTAACCCTAAGCCTAACCCTAACCCTAGGCTACCCTTGACTGCTTCTGCCTCCAATAGATTTCCTAAGCACTAGTGTTTTAAGGAACAGCTTAAAAAGAGAATCCTAATGTGATTTCTTTATAATGTGTGTGTTCCTTATCTTATCCTAGTGTCTAAACTCTTCTCCATGGCTGGACCCCCAAATAATATTCCTTTACGTGCTAAGGGGTAACTAGAGATTGGGATAGGTTTAATAACTACCCTAACCCTAACGCGTACCCTAACGCTAACCCCTACCCTAACCCTAACACGTACCCTAATCCTAACCCGTACCCTAAACCGAGCCCTAACCCTAACACTAACCCTAACCCTAACCCTAACCCATACCCTACGCCGTACCCGAAGCCCTCCCCGAACCCGTACCCTAAGCCGTACCCTAAGGCTAACCCTAAGCCTAACCCTAACCCTAGGCTACCCTTGACTGCTTCTGCCTCCAATAGATTTCCTAAGCACTAGTGTTTTAAGGAACAGCTTAAAAAGAGAATCCTAATGTGATTTCTTTATAATGGGTGTTTTCCTTATCTAATCCTAGTGTCTAAACTCTTCTCCATGGCTGGACCCCCAAATAATATTCCTTTATGTGCTAAGGGGTATCTAGAGAGTGGGATAGGTTTAATCACTACCCTAACCCTAACGCGTACCATAACCCTAACCCCTACCCTAACCCTAACACGTACCCTAATCCTAACACGTACCCTAAACCGAGCCCTAACCCTAACACTAACCCTAACCCTAACCCTAACCCATACCCTACGCCGTACCCGAAGCCCTCCCCGAACCCGTACCCTAAGCCGTACCCTAAGCCTAACCCTAAGCCTAACCCTAACCCTAGGCTACCCTTGACTGCTTCTGCCTCCAATAGATTTCCTAAGCACTAGTGTTTTAAGGAACAGCTTAAAAAGAGAATCCTAATGTGATTTCTTTATAATGTGTGTGTTCCTTATATTATCTTAGTGTCTAAACACTTCTCCATGGCTGGACCCCCAAATAATATTCCTTTACGTGCTAAGGAGTATCTAGAGAGTGGGATAGGTTTAATAACTACCCTAACCCTAACGCGTACCCTAACCCTAACCCCTACCCTAACCCTAACACGTACCCTAATCCTAACCCGTACCCTAAACCGAGCCCTAACCCTAACACTAACCCTAGCCCTAACCCTAACCCATACCCTACGCCGTACCCGAAGCCCTCCACGAACCCGTACCCTAAGCCGTACCCTAAGCCTAACCCTAAGCCTAACCCTAACCCTAGGCTACCCTTGACTGCTTCTGCCTCCAATAGATTTCCTAAGCACTAGTGTTTTAAGGAACAGCTTAAAAAGAGAATCCTAATGTGATTTCTTTATAATGTGTGTGTTCCTTATCTTATCCTAGTGTCTAAACACTTCTCCATGGCTGCACCCCCAAATAATATTCCTTTACGTGCTAAGGAGTATCTAGAGAGTGGGATAGGTTTAATAACTACCCTAACCCTAACGCGTACCCTAACCCTAAACCCTACCCTAAACCTAACACGTACCCTAATCCTAACCCGTACCCTAAACCGAGCCCTAACCCTAACACTAACCCTAACTCTAACCCTAACCCATACCCTACGCCGTACCCGAAGCCCTCCACGAACCCGTACCCTAAGCCGTACCCTAAGCCTAACCCTAAGCCTAACCCTAACCCTAGGCTACCCTTGACTGCTTCTGCCTCCAATAGATTTCCTAAGCACTAGTGTTTTAAGGAACAGCTTAAAAAGAGAATCCTAATGTGATTTCTTTATAATGTGTGTGTTCCTTATCTTATCCTAGTGTCTAAACTCTTCTCCATGGCTGGACCCCCAAATAATATTCCTTTACGTGCTAAGGGGTAACTAGAGAGTGGGATAGGTTTAATAACTACCCTAACCCTAACGCGTACCCTAACGCTAACCCCTACCCTAACCCTAACACGTACCCTAATCCTAACCCGTACCCTAAACCGAGCCCTAACCCTAACACTAACCCTAACCCTAACCCTAACCCATACCCTACGCCGTACCCGAAGCCCTCCCCGAACCCGTACCCTAAGCCGTACCCTAAGCCTAACCCTAAGCCTAACCCTAACCCTAGGCTACCCTTGACTGCTTCTGCCTCCAATAGATTTCCTAAGCACTAGTGTTTTAAGGAACAGCTTAAAAAGAGAATCCTAATGTGATTTCTTTATAATGTGTGTGTTCCTTATATTATCTTAGTGTCTAAACACTTCTCCATGGCTGGACCCCCAAATAATATTCCTTTACGTGCTAAGGAATATCTAGAGAGTGGGATAGGTTTAATAACTACCCTAACCCTAACGCGTACCCTAACCCTAACCCCTACCCTAACCCTAACACGTACCCTAATCCTAACCCGTACCCTAAACCGAGCCCTAACCCTAACACTAACCCTAACCCTAACCCTAACCCATACCCTACGCCGTACCCGAAGCCCTCCACGAACCCGTACCCTAAGCCGTACCCTAAGCCGAACCCTAAGCCTAACCCTAACCCTAGGCTACCCTTGACTGCTTCTGCCTCCAATAGATTTCCTAAGCACTAGTGTTTTAAGGAACAGCTTAAAAAGAGAATCCTAATGTGATTTCTTTATAATGTGTGTGTTCCTTATCTTATCCTACTGTCTAAACTCTTCTCCATGGCTGGACCCCCAAATAATATTCCTTTACGTGCTAAGGGGTAACTAGAGAGTGGGATAGGTTTAATAACTACCCTAACCCTAACGCGTACCCTAACGCTAACCCCTACCCTAACCCTAACACGTACCCTAATCCTAACCCGTACCCTAAACCGAGCCCTAACCCTAACACTAACCCTAACCCTAACCCTAACCCATACCCTACGCCGTACCCGAAGCCCTCCCCGAACCCGTACCCTAAGCCGTACCCTAAGGCTAACCCTAAGCCTAACCCTAACCCTAGGCTACCCTTGACTGCTTCTGCCTCCAATAGATTTCCTAAGCACTAGTGTTTTAAGGAACAGCTTAAAAAGAGAATCCTAATGTGATTTCTTTATAATGGGTGTTTTCCTTATCTAATCCTAGTGTCTAAACTCTTCTCCATGGCTGGACCCCCAAATAATATTCCTTTATGTGCTAAGGGGTATCTAGAGAGTGGGATAGGTTTAATCACTAACCTAACCCTAACGCGTACCATAACCCTAACCCCTACCCTAACCCTAACACGTACCCTAATCCTAACACGTACCCTAAACCGAGCCCTAACCCTAACACTAACCCTAACCCTAACCCTAACCCATACCCTACGCCGTACCCGAAGCCCTCCCCGAACCCGTACCCTAAGCCGTACCCTAAGCCTAACCCTAAGCCTAACCCTAACCCTAGGCTACCCTTGACTGCTTCTGCCTCCAATAGATTTCCTAAGCACTAGTGTTTTAAGGAACAGCTTAAAAAGAGAATCCTAATGTGATTTCTTTATAATGTGTGTGTTCCTTATCTTATCCTAGTGTCTAAACTCTTCTCCATGGCTGGACCCCCAAATAATATTCCTTTACGTGCTAAGGGGTAACTAGAGATTGGGATAGGTTTAATAACTACCCTAACCCTAACGCGTACCCTAACGCTAACCCCTACCCTAACCCTAACACGTACCCTAATCCTAACCCGTACCCTAAACCGAGCCCTAACCCTAACACTAACCCTAACCCTAACCCTAACCCATACCCTACGCCGTACCCGAAGCCCTCCCCGAACCCGTACCCTAAGCCGTACCCTAAGGCTAACCCTAAGCCTAACCCTAACCCTAGGCTACCCTTGACTGCTTCTGCCTCCAATAGATTTCCTAAGCACTAGTGTTTTAAGGAACAGCTTAAAAAGAGAATCCTAATGTGATTTCTTTATAATGGGTGTTTTCCTTATCTAATCCTAGTGTCTAAACTCTTCTCCATGGCTGGACCCCCAAATAATATTCCTTTATGTGCTAAGGGGTATCTAGAGAGTGGGATAGGTTTAATCACTACCCTAACCCTAACGCGTACCATAACCCTAACCCCTACCCTAACCCTAACACGTACCCTAATCCTAACACGTACCCTAAACCGAGCCCTAACCCTAACACTAACCCTAACCCTAACCCTAACCCATACCCTACGCCGTACCCGAAGCCCTCCCCGAACCCGTACCCTAAGCCGTACCCTAAGCCTAACCCTAAGCCTAACCCTAACCCTAGGCTACCCTTGACTGCTTCTGCCTCCAATAGATTTCCTAAGCACTAGTGTTTTAAGGAACAGCTTAAAAAGAGAATCCTAATGTGATTTCTTTATAATGTGTGTGTTCCTTATATTATCTTAGTGTCTAAACACTTCTCCATGGCTGGACCCCCAAATAATATTCCTTTACGTGCTAAGGAGTATCTAGAGAGTGGGATAGGTTTAATAACTACCCTAACCCTAACGCGTACCCTAACCCTAACCCCTACCCTAACCCTAACACGTACCCTAATCCTAACCCGTACCCTAAACCGAGCCCTAACCCTAACACTAACCCTAGCCCTAACCCTAACCCATACCCTACGCCGTACCCGAAGCCCTCCACGAACCCGTACCCTAAGCCGTACCCTAAGCCTAACCCTAAGCCTAACCCTAACCCTAGGCTACCCTTGACTGCTTCTGCCTCCAATAGATTTCCTAAGCACTAGTGTTTTAAGGAACAGCTTAAAAAGAGAATCCTAATGTGATTTCTTTATAATGTGTGTGTTCCTTATCTTATCCTAGTGTCTAAACACTTCTCCATGGCTGCACCCCCAAATAATATTCCTTTACGTGCTAAGGAGTATCTAGAGAGTGGGATAGGTTTAATAACTACCCTAACCCTAACGCGTACCCTAACCCTAAACCCTACCCTAAACCTAACACGTACCCTAATCCTAACCCGTACCCTAAACCGAGCCCTAACCCTAACACTAACCCTAACTCTAACCCTAACCCATACCCTACGCCGTACCCGAAGCCCTCCACGAACCCGTACCCTAAGCCGTACCCTAAGCCTAACCCTAAGCCTAACCCTAACCCTAGGCTACCCTTGACTGCTTCTGCCTCCAATAGATTTCCTAAGCACTAGTGTTTTAAGGAACAGCTTAAAAAGAGAATCCTAATGTGATTTCTTTATAATGTGTGTGTTCCTTATCTTATCCTAGTGTCTAAACTCTTCTCCATGGCTGGACCCCCAAATAATATTCCTTTACGTGCTAAGGGGTAACTAGAGAGTGGGATAGGTTTAATAACTACCCTAACCCTAACGCGTACCCTAACGCTAACCCCTACCCTAACCCTAACACGTACCCTAATCCTAACCCGTACCCTAAACCGAGCCCTAACCCTAACACTAACCCTAACCCTAACCCTAACCCATACCCTACGCCGTACCCGAAGCCCTCCCCGAACCCGAACCCTAAGCCGTACCCTAAGCCTAACCCTAAGCCTAACCCTAACCCTAGGCTACCCTTGACTGCTTCTGCCTCCAATAGATTTCCTAAGCACTAGTGTTTTAAGGAACAGCTTAAAAAGAGAATCCTAATGTGATTTCTTTATAATGGGTGTGTTCCTTATCTAATCCTAGTGTCTAAACTCTTCTCCATGGCTGGACCCCCAAATAATATTCCTTTATGTGCTAAGGGGTATCTAGAGAGTGGGATAGGTTTAATCACTACCCTAACCCTAACGCGTACCATAACCCTAACCCCTACCCTAACCCTAACACGTACCCTAATCCTAACCCGTACCCTAAACCGAGCCCTAACCCTAACACTAACCCTAACCCTAACCCTAACCCATACCCTACGCCGTATCTGAAGCCCTCCCCGAACTCGTACCCTAAGCCGTACCCTAAGCCTAACCCTAAGCCTAACCCTAACCCTAGGCTATCCTTGACTGCTTCTGCCTCCAATAGATTTCCTAAGCACTAGTGTTTTAAGGAACAGCTTAAAAAGAGAATCCTAATGTGATTTCTTTATATTGTGTGTGTTCCTCATCTTATCCTAGTGTCTAAACTCTTCTCCATGGCTGGACCCCCAAATAATATTCCTTTACGTGCTAAGGGGTAACTAGGGAGTGGGATAGGTTTAATAACTACCCTAACCCTAACGCGTACCCTAACGCTAACCCCTACCCTAACACTAACACGTACCCTAATCCTAACCCGTACCCTAAACCGAGCCCTAACCCTAACACTAACCCTAACCCTAACCCTAACCCATACCCTACGCCGTACCCGAAGCCCTCCCCGAACCCGTACCCTAAGCCGTACCCTAAGCCTAACCCTAAGCCTAACCCTAACCCTAGGCTACCCTTGACTGCTTCTGCCTCCAATAGATTTCCTAAGCAGTAGTGTTTTAAGGAACAGCTTAAAAAGAGAATCCTAATGTGATTTCTTTATAATGGGTGTTTTCCTGATCTTATCCTAGTGTCTAAACTCTTCTCCATGGCTGGACCCCCAAATAATATTCCTTTACGTGCTAAGGGGTAACTAGAGAGTGGGATAGGTTTAATAACTACCCTAACCCTAACGCGTACCCTAACGCTAACCCCTACCCTAACCCTAACACGTACCCTAATCCTAACCCGTACCCTAAACCGAGCCCTAACCCTAACACTAACCCTAACCCTAACCCTAACCCATACCCTACGCCGTACCCGAAGCCCTCCCCGAACCCGTACCCTAAGCCGTACCCTAAGCCTAACCCTAAGCCTAACCCTAACCCTAGGCTACCCTTGACTGCTTCTGCCTCCAATAGATTTCCTAAGCACTAGTGTTTTAAGGAACAGCTTAAAAAGAGAATCCTAATGTGATTTCTTTATAATGTGTGTGTTCCTTATATTATCTTAGTGTCTAAACACTTCTCCATGGCTGGACCCCCAAATAATATTCCTTTACGTGCTAAGGAATATCTAGATTGTGGGATAGGTTTAATAACTACCCTAACCCTAACGCGTACCCTAACCCTAACCCCTACCCTAACCCTAACACGTACCCTAATCCTAACCCGTACCCTAAACCGAGCCCTAACCCTAACACTAACCCTAACCCTAACCCTAACCCATACCCTACGCCGTACCCGAAGCCCTCCACGAACCCGTACCCTAAGCCGTACCCTAAGCCTAACCCTAAGCCTAACCCTAACCCTAGGCTACCCTTGACTGCTTCTGCCTCCAATAGATTTCCTAAGCACTAGTGTTTTAAGGAACAGCTTAAAAAGAGAATCCTAATGTGATTTCTTTATAATGTGTGTGTACCTTATCTTATCCTAGTGTCTAAACTCTTCTCCATGGCTGGACCCCCAAATAATATTCCTTTACGTGCTAAGGGGTAACTAGAGAGTGGGATAGGTTTAATAACTACCCTAACCCTAACGCGTACCCTAACGCTAACCCCTACCCTAACCCTAACACGTACCCTAATCCTAACCCGTACCCTAAACCGAGCCCTAACCCTAACACTAACCCTAACCCTAACCCTAACCCATACCCTACGCCGTACCCGAAGCCCTCCCCGAACCCGTACCCTAAGCCGTACCCTAAGGCTAACCCTAAGCCTAACCCTAACCCTAGGCTACCCTTGACTGCTTCTGCCTCCAATAGATTTCCTAAGCACTAGTGTTTTAAGGAACAGCTTAAAAAGAGAATCCTAATGTGATTTCTTTATAATGGGTGTTTTCCTTATCTAATCCTAGTGTCTAAACTCTTCTCCATGGCTGGACCCCCAAATAATATTCCTTTATGTGCTAAGGGGTATCTAGAGAGTGGGATAGGTTTAATCACTAACCTAACCCTAACGCGTACCATAACCCTAACCCCTACCCTAACCCTAACACGTACCCTAATCCTAACACGTACCCTAAACCGAGCCCTAACCCTAACACTAACCCTAACCCTAACCCTAACCCATACCCTATGCCGTACCCGAAGCCCTCCCCGAACCCGTACCCTAAGCCGTACCCTAAGCCTAACCCTAAGCCTAACCCTAACCCTAGGCTACCCTTGACTGCTTCTGCCTCCAATAGATTTCCTAAGCACTAGTGTTTTAAGGAACAGCTTAAAAAGAGAATCCTAATGTTATTTCTTTATAATGTGTGTGTTCCTTATCTTATCCTAGTGTCTAAACTCTTCTCCATGGCTGGACCCCCAAATAATATTCCTTTACGTGCTAAGGGGTAACTAGAGATTGGGATAGGTTTAATAACTACCCTAACCCTAACGCGTACCCTAACGCTAACCCCTACCCTAACCCTAACACGTACCCTAATCCTAACCCGTACCCTAAACCGAGCCCTAACCCTAACACTAACCCTATCCCTAACCCTAACCCATACCCTACGCCGTACCCGAAGCCCTCCCCGAACCCGTACCCTAAGCCGTACCCTAAGGCTAACCCTAAGCCTAACCCTAACCCTAGGCTACCCTTGACTGCTTCTGCCTCCAATAGATTTCCTAAGCACTAGTGTTTTAAGGAACAGCTTAAAAAGAGAATCCTAATGTGATTTCTTTATAATGGGTGTTTTCCTTATCTAATCCTAGTGTCTAAACTCTTCTCCATGGCTGGACCCCCAAATGATATTCCTTTATGTGCTAAGGGGTATCTAGAGAGTGGGATAGGTTTAATCACTACCCTAACCCTAACGCGTACCATAACCCTAACCCCTACCCTAACCCTAACACGTACCCTAATCCTAACACGTACCCTAAACCGAGCCCTAACCCTAACACTAACCCTAACCCTAACCCTAACCCATACCCTACGCCGTACCCGAAGCCCTCCCCGAACCCGTACCCTAAGCCGTACCCTAAGCCTAACCCTAAGCCTAACCCTAACCCTAGGCTACCCTTGACTGCTTCTGCCTCCAATAGATTTCCTAAGCACTAGTGTTTTAAGGAACAGCTTAAAAAGAGAATCCTAATGTGATTTCTTTATAATGTGTGTGTTCCTTATCTTATCCTAGTGTCTAAACTCTTCTCCATGGCTGGACCCCCAAATAATATTCCTTTACGTGCTAAGGGGTAACTAGAGAGTGGGATAGGTTTAATAACTACCCTAACCCTAACGCGTACCCTAACGCTAACTCCTACCCTAACCCTAACACGTACCCTAATCCTAACACGTACCCTAAACCGAGCCCTAACCCTAACCCTAACCCTAACCCTAACCCATACCCTACGCCGTACCCGAAGCCCTCCCCGAACCCGTACCCTAAGCCGTACCCTAAGCCTAACCCTAAGCCTAACCCTAACCCTACGCTACCCTTGACTGCTTCTGCCTCCAATAGATTTCCTAAGCACTAGTGTTTTAAGGAACAGCTTAAAAAGAGAATCCTAATGTGATTTCTTTATATTGTGTGTGTTCCTCATCTTATCCTAGTGTCTAAACTCTTCTCCATGGCTGGACCCCCAAATAATATTCCTTTACGTGCTAAGGGGTAACTAGAGAGTGGGATAGGTTTAATAACTACCCTAACCCTAACGCGTACCCTAACCCTAACCCCTACCCTAACCCTAACACGTACCCTAATCCTAACCCGTACCCTAAACCGAGCCCTAACCCTAAAACTAACCCTAACCCTAACCCTAACCCATACCCTACGCCGTACCCGAAGCCCTCCCCGAAACCGTTCCCTAAGCCGTACCCTAAGCCTAACCCTAAGCCTAACCCTAACCCTAGGCTACCCTTGACTGCTTCTGCCTCCAATAGATTTCCTAAGCACTAGTGTTTTAAGGAACAGCTTAAAAAGAGAATCCTAATGTGATTTCTTTATAATGGGTGTGTTCCTTATCTTATCCTAGTGTCTAAACTCTTCTCCATGGCTGGACCCCCAAATAATATTCCTTTACGTGCTAAGGGGTAACTAGAGAGTGGGATAGGTTTAATAACTACCCTAACCCTAACGCGTACCCTAACGCTAACCCCTACCCTAACCCTAACACGTACCCTAATCCTAACCCGTACCCTAAACCGAGCCCTAAACCTAACACTAACCCTAACCCTAACCCTAAACCGTACCCTACGCCGTACCCGAAGCCCTCCCCGAACCCGTACCCTAAGCCGTACCCTAAGCCTAACCCTAAGCCTAACCCTAACCCTAGGCTACCCTTGACTGCTTCTGCCTCCAATAGATTTCCTAAGCACTAGTGTTTTAAGGAACAGCTTAAAAAGAGAATCCTAATGTGATTTCTTTATAATGGGTGTGTTCCTTATATTATCTTAGTGTCTAAACACTTCTCCATGGCTGCACCACCAAATAATATTCCTTTACGTGCTAAGGAGTATCTAGAGAGTGGGATAGGTTTAATAACTACCCTAACCCTAACGCGTACCCTAACCCTAACCCCTACCCTAACCCTAACACGTACCCTAATCCTAACCCGTACCCTAAACCGAGCCCTAACCCTAACACTAACCCTAACCCTAACCCTAACCCATACCCTACACCGTACCCGAAGCCCTCCCCGAACCCGTACCCTAAGCCGTACCCTAAGCCTAACCCTAAGCCTAACCCTAACCCTAGGCTACCCTTGACTGCTTCTGCCTCCAATAGATTTCCTAAGCACTAGTGTTTTAAGGAACAGCTTAAAAAGAGAATCCTAATGTGATTTCTTTATAATGTGTGTGTTCCTTATCTTATCCTAGTGTCTAAACTCTTCTCCATGGCTGGACCCCCAAATAATATTCCTTTACGTGCTAAGGGGTAACTAGAGATTGGGATAGGTTTAATAACTACCCTAACCCTAACGCGTACCCTAACGCTAACCCCTACCCTAACCCTAACACGTACCCTAATCCTAACCCGTACCCTAAACCGAGCCCTAACCCTAACACTAACCCTATCCCTAACCCTAACCCATACCCTACGCCGTACCCGAAGCCCTCCCCGAACCCGTACCCTAAGCCGTACCCTAAGGCTAACCCTAAGCCTAACCCTAACCCTAGGCTACCCTTGACTGCTTCTGCCTCCAATAGATTTCCTAAGCACTAGTGTTTTAAGGAACAGCTTAAAAAGAGAATCCTAATGTGATTTCTTTATAATGGGTGTTTTCCTTATCTAATCCTAGTGTCTAAACTCTTCTCCATGGCTGGACCCCCAAATGATATTCCTTTATGTGCTAAGGGGTATCTAGAGAGTGGGATAGGTTTAATCACTACCCTAACCCTAACGCGTACCATAACCCTAACCCCTACCCTAACCCTAACACGTACCCTAAACCGAGCCCTAACCCTAACCCTAACCCTAACCCTAACCCTAACCCATACCCTACGCCGTACCCGAAGCCCTCCCCGAACCCGTACCCTAAGCCGTACCCTAAGCCTAACCCTAAGCCTAACCCTAACCCTACGCTACCCTTGACTGCTTCTGCCTCCAATAGATTTCCTAAGCACTAGTGTTTTAAGGAACAGCTTAAAAAGAGAATCCTAATGTGATTTCTTTATATTGTGTGTGTTCCTCATCTTATCCTAGTGTCTAAACTCTTCTCCATGGCTGGACCCCCAAATAATATTCCTTTACGTGCTAAGGGGTAACTAGAGAGTGGGATAGGTTTAATAACTACCCTAACCCTAACGCGTACCCTAACCCTAACCCCTACCCTAACCCTAACACGTACCCTAATCCTAACCCGTACCCTAAACCGAGCCCTAACCCTAAAACTAACCCTAACCCTAACCCTAACCCATACCCTACGCCGTACCCGAAGCCCTCCCCGAAACCGTTCCCTAAGCCGTACCCTAAGCCTAACCCTAAGCCTAACCCTAACCCTAGGCTACCCTTGACTGCTTCTGCCTCCAATAGATTTCCTAAGCACTAGTGTTTTAAGGAACAGCTTAAAAAGAGAATCCTAATGTGATTTCTTTATAATGGGTGTGTTCCTTATCTTATCCTAGTGTCTAAACTCTTCTCCATGGCTGGACCCCCAAATAATATTCCTTTACGTGCTAAGGGGTAACTAGAGAGTGGGATAGGTTTAATAACTACCCTAACCCTAACGCGTACCCTAACGCTAACCCCTACCCTAACCCTAACACGTACCCTAATCCTAACCCGTACCCTAAACCGAGCCCTAAACCTAACACTAACCCTAACCCTAACCCTAAACCGTACCCTACGCCGTACCCGAAGCCCTCCCCGAACCCGTACCCTAAGCCGTACCCTAAGCCTAACCCTAAGCCTAACCCTAACCCTAGGCTACCCTTGACTGCTTCTGCCTCCAATAGATTTCCTAAGCACTAGTGTTTTAAGGAACAGCTTAAAAAGAGAATCCTAATGTGATTTCTTTATAATGGGTGTGTTCCTTATATTATCTTAGTGTCTAAACACTTCTCCATGGCTGCACCACCAAATAATATTCCTTTACGTGCTAAGGAGTATCTAGAGAGTGGGATAGGTTTAATAACTACCCTAACCCTAACGCGTACCCTAACCCTAACCCCTACCCTAACCCTAACACGTACCCTAATCCTAACCCGTACCCTAAACCGAGCCCTAACCCTAACACTAACCCTAACCCTAACCCTAACCCATACCCTACACCGTACCCGAAGCCCTCCCCGAACCCGTACCCTAAGCCGTACCCTAAGCCTAACCCTAAGCCTAACCCTAACCCTAGGCTACCCTTGACTGCTTCTGCCTCCAATAGATTTCCTAAGCACTAGTGTTTTAAGGAACAGCTTAAAAAGAGAATCCTAATGTGATTTCTTTATAATGTGTGTGTTCCTTATCTTATCCTAGTGTCTAAACTCTTCTCCATGGCTGGACCCCCAAATAATATTCCTTTACGTGCTAAGGGGTAACTAGAGAGTGGGATAGGTTTAATAACTACCCTAACCCTAACGCGTACCCTAACGCTAACCCCTACCCTAACCCTAACACGTACCCTAATCCTAACCCGTACCCTAAACCGAGCCCTAACCCTAACACTAACCCTAACCCTAACCCTAACCCATACCCTACGCCGTACCCGAAGCCCTCCCCGAACCCGTACCCTAAGCCGTACCCTAAGCCTAACCCTAAGCCTAACCCTAACCCTAGGCTACCCTTGACTGCTTCTGCCTCCAATAGATTTCCTAAGCACTAGTGTTTTAAGGAACAGCTTAAAAAGAGAATCCTAATGTGATTTCTTTATAATGTGTGTGTTCCTTATATTATCTTAGTGTCTAAACACTTCTCCATGGCTGGACCCCCAAATAATATTCCTTTACGTGCTAAGGAATATCTAGAGAGTGGGATAGGTTTAATAACTACCCTAACCCTAACGCGTACCCTAACCCTAACCCCTACCCTAACCCTAACACGTACCCTAATCCTAACCCGTACCCTAAACCGAGCCCTAACCCTAACACTAACCCTAACCCTAACCCTAACCCATACCCTACGCCGTACCCGAAGCCCTCCACGAACCCGTACCCTAAGCCGTACCCTAAGCCTAACCCTAAGCCTAACCCTAACCCTAGGCTACCCTTGACTGCTTCTGCCTCCAATAGATTTCCTAAGCACTAGTGTTTTAAGGAACAGCTTAAAAAGAGAATCCTAATGTGATTTCTTTATAATGTGTGTGTTCCTTATCTTATCCTAGTGTCTAAACTCTTCTCCATGGCTGGACCCCCAAATAATATTCCTTTACGTGCTAAGGGGTAACTAGAAAGTGGGATAGGTTTAATAACTACCCTAACCCTAACGCGTACCCTAACGCTAACCCCTACCCTAACCCTAACACGTACCCTAATCCTAACCCGTACCCTAAACCGAGCCCTAACCCTAACACTAACCCTAACCCTAACCCTAACCCATACCCTACGCCGTACCCGAAGCCCTCCCCGAACCCGTACCCTAAGCCGTACCCTAAGGCTAACCCTAAGCCTAACCCTAACCCTAGGCTACCCTTGACTGCTTCTGCCTCCAATAGATTTCCTAAGCACTAGTGTTTTAAGGAACAGCTTAAAAAGAGAATCCTAATGTGATTTCTTTATAATGGGTGTTTTCCTTATCTAATCCTAGTGTCTAAACTCTTCTCCATGGCTGGACCCCCAAATAATATTCCTTTATGTGCTAAGGGGTATCTAGAGAGTGGGATAGGTTTAATCACTACCCTAACCCTAACGCGTACCATAACCCTAACCCCTACCCTAACCCTAACACGTACCCTAATCCTAACACGTACCCTAAACCGAGCCCTAACCCTAACACTAACCCTAACCCTAACCCTAACCCATACCCTACGCCGTACCCGAAGCCCTCCCCGAACCCGTACCCTAAGCCGTACCCTAAGCCTAACCCTAAGCCTAACCCTAACCCTAGGCTACCCTTGACTGCTTCTGCCTCCAATAGATTTCCTAAGCACTAGTGTTTTAAGGAACAGCTTAAAAAGAGAATCCTAATGTGATTTCTTTATAATGGGTGTGTTCCTGATGTTATCCTAGTGTCTAAACTCTTCTCCATGGCTGGACCCCCAAATAATATTCCTTTACGTGCTAAGGGGTAACTAGAGATTGGGATAGGTTTAATAACTACCCTAACCCTAACGCGTACCCTAACGCTAACCCCTACCCTAACCCTAACACGTACCCTAATCCTAACCCGTACCCTAAACCGAGCCCTAACCCTAACACTAACCCTAACCCTAACCCTAACCCATACCCTACGCCGTACCCGAAGCCCTCCCCGAACCCGTACCCTAAGCCGTACCCTAAGGCTAACCCTAAGCCTAACCCTAACCCTAGGCTACCCTTGACTGCTTCTGCCTCCAATAGATTTCCTAAGCACTAGTGTTTTAAGGAACAGCTTAAAAAGAGAATCCTAATGTGATTTCTTTATAATGGGTGTTTTCCTTATCTAATCCTAGTGTCTAAACTCTTCTCCATGGCTGGACCCCCAAATAATATTCCTTTATGTGCTAAGGGGTATCTAGAGAGTGGGATAGGTTTAATCACTACCCTAACCCTAACGCGTACCATAACCCTAACCCCTACCCTAACCCTAACACGTACCCTAATCCTAACACGTACCCTAAACCGAGCCCTAACCCTAACACTAACCCTAACCCTAACCCTAACCCATACCCTACGCCGTACCCGAAGCCCTCCCCGAACCCGTACCCTAAGCCGTACCCTAAGCCTAACCCTAAGCCTAACCCTAACCCTAGGCTACCCTTGACTGCTTCTGCCTCCAATAGATTTCCTAAGCACTAGTGTTTTAAGGAACAGCTTAAAAAGAGAATCCTAATGTGATTTCTTTA
Organism: Balaenoptera physalus; assembly: GCF_965194825.1. Classification (NCBI taxonomy): domain Eukaryota; kingdom Metazoa; phylum Chordata; class Mammalia; order Artiodactyla; family Balaenopteridae; genus Balaenoptera; species Balaenoptera physalus. The sequence continues at coordinate 829,818 of NW_028126324.1, read as the reverse complement.
TAATGTGTGTGTTCCTTATCTTATCCTAGTGTCTAAACTCTTCTCCATGGCTGGACCCCCAAATAATATTCCTTTACGTGCTAAGGGGTAACTAGAGAGTGGGATAGGTTTAATAACTACCCTAACCCTAACGCGTACCCTAACGCTAACCCCTACCCTAACCCTAACACGTACCCTAATCCTAACCCGTACCCTAAACCGAGCCCTAACCCTAACCCTAACCCTAACCCTAACCCATACCCTACGCCGTACCCGAAGCCCTCCCCGAACCCGTACCCTAAGCCGTACCCTAAGCCTAACCCTAAGCCTAACCCTAACCCTACGCTACCCTTGACTGCTTCTGCCTCCAATAGATTTCCTAAGCACTAGTGTTTTAAGGAACAGCTTAAAAAGAGAATCCTAATGTGATTTCTTTATATTGTGTGTGTTCCTCATCTTATCCTAGTGTCTAAACTCTTCTCCATGGCTGGACCCCCAAATAATATTCCTTTACGTGCTAAGGGGTAACTAGAGAGTGGGATAGGTTTAATAACTACCCTAACCCTAACGCGTACCCTAACCCTAACCCCTACCCTAACCCTAACACGTACCCTAATCCTAACCCGTACCCTAAACCGAGCCCTAACCCTAAAACTAACCCTAACCCTAACCCTAACCCATACCCTACGCCGTACCCGAAGCCCTCCCCGAACCCGTTCCCTAAGCCGTACCCTAAGCCTAACCCTAAGCCTAACCCTAACCCTAGGCTACCCTTGACTGCTTCTGCCTCCAATAGATTTCCTAAGCACTAGTGTTTTAAGGAACAGCTTAAAAAGAGAATCCTAATGTGATTTCTTTATAATGGGTGTGTTCCTTATCTTATCCTAGTGTCTAAACTCTTCTCCATGGCTGGACCCCCAAATAATATTCCTTTACGTGCTAAGGGGTAACTAGAGAGTGGGATAGGTTTAATAACTACCCTAACCCTAACGCGTACCCTAACGCTAACCCCTACCCTAACCCTAACACGTACCCTAATCCTAACCCGTACCCTAAAGCGAGCCCTAAACCTAACACTAACCCTAACCCTAACCCTAAACCGTACCCTACGCCGTACCCGAAGCCCTCCCCGAACCCGTACCCTAAGCCGTACCCTAAGGCTAACCCTAAGCCTAACCCTAACCCTAGGCTACCCTTGACTGCTTCTGCCTCCAATAGATTTCCTAAGCACTAGTGTTTTAAGGAACAGCTTAAAAAGAGAATCCTAATGTGATTTCTTTATAATGGGTGTGTTCCTTATATTATCTTAGTGTCTAAACACTTCTCCATGGCTGCACCCCCAAATAATATTCCTTTACGTGCTAAGGAGTATCTAGAGAGTGGGATAGGTTTAATAACTACCCTAACCCTAACGCGTACCCTAACCCTAACCCCTACCCTAACCCTAACACGTACCCTAATCCTAACCCGTACCCTAAACCGAGCCCTAACCCTAACACTAACCCTAACCCTAACCCTAACCCATACCCTACGCCGTACCCGAAGCCCTCCCCGAACCCGTACCCTAAGCCGTACCCTAAGCCTAACCCTAAGCCTAACCCTAACCCTAGGCTACCCTTGACTGCTTCTGCCTCCAATAGATTTCCTAAGCACTAGTGTTTTAAGGAACAGCTTAAAAAGAGAATCCTAATGTGATTTCTTTATAATGTGTGTGTTCCTTATCTTATCCTAGTGTCTAAACTCTTCTCCATGGCTGGACCCCCAAATAATATTCCTTTACGTGCTAAGGGGTAACTAGAGAGTGGGATAGGTTTAATAACTGCCCTAACCCTAACGCGTACCCTAACGCTAACCCCTACCCTAACCCTAACACGTACCCTAATCCTAACCCGTACCCTAAACCGAGCCCTAACCCTAACACTAACCCTAACCCTAACCCTAACCCATACCCTACGCCGTACCCGAAGCCCTCCCCGAACCCGTACCCTAAGCCGTACCCTAAGCCTAACCCTAAGCCTAACCCTAACCCTAGGCTACCCTTGACTGCTTCTGCCTCCAATAGATTTCCTAAGCACTAGTGTTTTAAGGAACAGCTTAAAAAGAGAATCCTAATGTGATTTCTTTATAATGTGTGTGTTCCTTATCTTATCCTAGTGTCTAAACTCTTCTCCATGGCTGGACCCCCAAATAATATTCCTTTACGTGCTAAGGGGTAACTAGAGAGTGGGATAGGTTTAATAACTACCCTAACCCTAACGCGTACCCTAACGCTAACCCCTACCCTAACCCTAACACGTACCCTAATCCTAACCCGTACCCTAAACCGAGCCCTAACCCTAACCCTAACCCTAACCCTAACCCATACCCTACGCCGTACCCGAAGCCCTCCCCGAACCCGTACCCTAAGCCGTACCCTAAGCCTAACCCTAAGCCTAACCCTAACCCTACGCTACCCTTGACTGCTTCTGCCTCCAATAGATTTCCTAAGCACTAGTGTTTTAAGGAACAGCTTAAAAAGAGAATCCTAATGTGATTTCTTTATATTGTGTGTGTTCCTCATCTTATCCTAGTGTCTAAACTCTTCTCCATGGCTGGACCCCCAAATAATATTCCTTTACGTGCTAAGGGGTAACTAGAGAGTGGGATAGGTTTAATAACTACCCTAACCCTAACGCGTACCCTAACCCTAACCCCTACCCTAACCCTAACACGTACCCTAATCCTAACCCGTACCCTAAACCGAGCCCTAACCCTAAAACTAACCCTAACCCTAACCCTAACCCATACCCTACGCCGTACCCGAAGCCCTCCCCGAACCCGTTCCCTAAGCCGTACCCTAAGCCTAACCCTAAGCCTAACCCTAACCCTAGGCTACCCTTGACTGCTTCTGCCTCCAATAGATTTCCTAAGCACTAGTGTTTTAAGGAACAGCTTAAAAAGAGAATCCTAATGTGATTTCTTTATAATGGGTGTGTTCCTTATCTTATCCTAGTGTCTAAACACTTCTCCATGGCTGGACCCCCAAATAATATTCCTTTACGTGCTAAGGGGTAACTAGAGAGTGGGATAGGTTTAATAACTACCCTAACCCTAACGCGTACCCTAACGCTAACCCCTACCCTAACCCTAACACGTACCCTAATCCTAACCCGTACCCTAAAGCGAGCCCTAAACCTAACACTAACCCTAACCCTAACCCTAAACCGTACCCTACGCCGTACCCGAAGCCCTCCCCGAACCCGTACCCTAAGCCGTACCCTAAGCCTAACCCTAAGCCTAACCCTAACCCTAGGCTACCCTTGACTGCTTCTGCTTCCAATAGATTTCCTAAGCACTAGTGTTTTAAGGAACAGCTTAAAAAGAGAATCCTAATGTGATTTCTTTATAATGGGTGTGTTCCTTATATTATCTTAGTGTCTAAACACTTCTCCATGGCTGCACCCCCAAATAATATTCCTTTACGTGCTAAGGAGTATCTAGAGAGTGGGATAGGTTTAATAACTACCCTAACCCTAACGCGTACCCTAACCCTAACCCCTACCCTAACCCTAACACGTACCCTAATCCTAACCCGTACCCTAAACCGAGCCCTAACCCTAACACTAACCCTAACCCTAACCCTAACCCATACCCTACGCCGTACCCGAAGCCCTCCCCGAACCCGTACCCTAAGCCGTACCCTAAGCCTAACCCTAAGCCTAACCCTAACCCTAGGCTACCCTTGACTGCTTCTGCCTCCAATAGATTTCCTAAGCACTAGTGTTTTAAGGAACAGCTTAAAAAGAGAATCCTAATGTGATTTCTTTATAATGTGTGTGTTCCTTATCTTATCCTAGTGTCTAAACTCTTCTCCATGGCTGGACCCCCAAATAATATTCCTTTACGTGCTAAGGGGTAACTAGAGAGTGGGATAGGTTTAATAACTGCCCTAACCCTAACGCGTACCCTAACGCTAACCCCTACCCTAACCCTAACACGTACCCTAATCATAACCCGTACCCTAAACCGAGCCCTAACCCTAACACTAACCCTAACCCTAACCCTAACCCATACCCTACGCCGTACCCGAAGCCCTCCCCGAACCCGTACCCTAAGCCGTACCCTAAGCCTAACCCTAAGCCTAACCCTAACCCTAGGCTACCCTTGACTGCTTCTGCCTCCAATAGATTTCCTAAGCACTAGTGTTTTAAGGAACAGCTTAAAAAGAGAATCCTAATGTGATTTCTTTATAATGGGTGTGTTCCTGATCTTATCCTAGTGTCTAAACTCTTCTCCATGGCTGGACCCCCAAATAATATTCCTTTACGTGCTAAGGGGTAACTAGAGAGTGGGATAGGTTTAATAACTACCCTAACCCTAACGCGTACCCTAACGCTAACCCCTACCCTAACCCTAACACGTACCCTAATCCTAACCCGTACCCTAAACCGAGCCCTAACCCTAACACTAACCCTAACCCTAACCCTAACCCATACCCTACGCCGTACCCGAAGCCCTCCCCGAACCCGTACCCTAAGCCGTACCCTAAGCCTAACCCTAAGCCCAACCCTAACCCTAGGCTACCCTTGACTGCTTCTGCCTCCAATAGATTTCCTAAGCACTAGTGTTTTAAGGAACAGCTTAAAAAGAGAATCCTAATGTGATTTCTTTATAATGTGTGTGTTCCTTATATTATCTTAGTGTCTAAACACTTCTCCATGGCTGGACCCCCAAATAATATTCCTTTACGTGCTAAGGAGTATCTAGAGAGTGGGATAGGTTTAATAACTACCCTAATCCTAACGCGTACCCTAACCCTAACCCCTACCCTAACCCTAACACGTACCCTAATCCTAACCCGTACCCTAAACCGAGCCCTAACCCTAACACTAACCCTAACCCTAACCCTAACCCATACCCTACGCCGTACCCGAAGCCCTCCACGAACCCGTACCCTAAGCCGTACCCTAAGCCTAACCCTAAGCCTAACCCTAACCCTAGGCTACCCTTGACTGCTTCTGCCTCCAATAGATTTCCTAAGCACTAGTGTTTTAAGGAACAGCTTAAAAAGAGAATCCTAATGTGATTTCTTTATAATGTGTGTGTTCCTTATCTTATCCTAGTGTCTAAACTCTTCTCCATGGCTGGACCCCCAAATAATATTCCTTTACGTGCTAAGGGGTAACTAGAGAGTGGGATAGGTTTAATAACTACCCTAACCCTAACGCGTACCCTAACGCTAACCCCTACCCTAACCCTAACACGTACCCTAATCCTAACCCGTACCCTAAACCGAGCCCTAACCCTAACACTAACCCTAACCCTAACCCTAACCCATACCCTATGCCGTACCCGAAGCCCTCCCCGAACCCGTACCCTAAGCCGTACCCTAAGGCTAACCCTAAGCCTAACCCTAACCCTAGGCTACCCTTGACTGCTTCTGCCTCCAATAGATTTCCTAAGCACTAGTGTTTTAAGGAACAGCTTAAAAAGAGAATCCTAATGTGATTTCTTTATAATGGGTGTTTTCCTTATCTAATCCTAGTGTCTAAACTCTTCTCCATGGCTGGACCCCCAAATAATATTCCTTTATGTGCTAAGGGGTATCTAGAGAGTGGGATAGGTTTAATCACTACCCTAACCCTAACGCGTACCATAACCCTAACCCCTACCCTAACCCTAACACGTACCCTAATCCTAACACGTACCCTAAACCGAGCCCTAACCCTAACACTAACCCTAACCCTAACCCTAACCCATACCCTACGCCGTACCCGAAGCCCTCCCCGAACCCGTACCCTAAGCCGTACCCTAAGCCTAACCCTAAGCCTAACCCTAACCCTAGGCTACCCTTGACTGCTTCTGCCTCCAATAGATTTCCTAAGCACTAGTGTTTTAAGGAACAGCTTAAAAAGAGAATCCTAATGTGATTTCTTTATAATGTGTGTGTTCCTTATCTTATCCTAGTGTCTAAACTCTTCTCCATGGCTGGACCCCCAAATAATATTCCTTTACGTGCTAAGGGGTAACTAGAGAGTGGGATAGGTTTAATAACTACCCTAACCCTAACGCGTACCCTAACGCTAACCCCTACCCTAACCCTAACACGTACCCTAATCCTAACCCGTACCCTAAAACGAGCCCTAACCCTAACACTAACCCTAACCCTAACCCTAACCCATACCCTATGCCGTACCCGAAGCCCTCCCCGAACCCGTACCCTAAGCCGTACCCTAAGGCTAACCCTAAGCCTAACCCTAACCCTAGGCTACCCTTGACTGCTTCTGCCTCCAATAGATTTCCTAAGCACTAGTGTTTTAAGGAACAGCTTAAAAAGAGAATCCTAATGTGATTTCTTTATAATGGGTGTTTTCCTTATCTAATCCTAGTGTCTAAACTCTTCTCCATGGCTGGACCCCCAAATAATATTCCTTTATGTGCTAAGGGGTATCTAGAGAGTGGGATAGGTTTAATCACTACCCTAACCCTAACGCGTACCATAACCCTAACCCCTACCCTAACCCTAACACGTACCCTAATCCTAACACGTACCCTAAACCGAGCCCTAACCCTAACACTAACCCTAACCCTAACCCTAACCCATACCCTACGCCGTACCCGAAGCCCTCCCCGAACCCGTACCCTAAGCCGTACCCTAAGCCTAACCCTAAGCCTAACCCTAACCCTAGGCTACCCTTGACTGCTTCTGCCTCCAATAGATTTCCTAAGCACTAGTGTTTTAAGGAACAGCTTAAAAAGAGAATCCTAATGTGATTTCTTTATAATGTGTGTGTTCCTTATCTTATCCTAGTGTCTAAACTCTTCTCCATGGCTGGACCCCCAAATAATATTCCTTTACGTGCTAAGGGGTAACTAGAGAGTGGGATAGGTTTAATAACTACCCTAACCCTAACGCGTACCCTAACGCTAACCCCTACCCTAACCCTAACACGTACCCTAATCCTAACACGTACCCTAAACCGAGCCCTAACCCTAACACTAACCCTAACCCTAACCCTAACCCATACCCTACGCCGTACCCGAAGCCCTCCCCGAACCCGTACCCTAAGCCGTACCCTAAGCCTAACCCTAAGCCTAACCCTAACCCTAGGCTACCCTTGACTGCTTCTGCCTCCAATAGATTTCCTAAGCACTAGTGTTTTAAGGAACAGCTTAAAAAGAGAATCCTAATGTGATTTCTTTATATTGTGTGTGTTCCTCATCTTATCCTAGTGTCTAAACTCTTCTCCATGGCTGGACCCCCAAATAATATTCCTTTACGTGCTAAGGGGTAACTAGAGAGTGGGATAGGTTTAATAACTACCCTAACCCTAACGCGTACCCTAACCCTAACCCCTACCCTAACCCTAACACGTACCCTAATCCTAACCCGTACCCTAAACCGAGCCCTAACCCTAACCCTAACCCTAACCCTAACCCATACCCTACGCCGTACCCGAAGCCCTCCCCGAACCCGTTCCCTAAGCCGTACCCTAAGCCTAACCCTAAGCCTAACCCTAACCCTAGGCTACCCTTGACTGCTTCTGCCTCCAATAGATTTCCTAAGCACTAGTGTTTTAAGGAACAGCTTAAAAAGAGAATCCTAATGTGATTTCTTTATAATGGGTGTGTTCCTTATCTTATCCTAGTGTCTAAACTCTTCTCCATGGCTGGACCCCCAAATAATATTCCTTTACGTGCTAAGGGGTAACTAGAGAGTGGGATAGGTTTAATAACTACCCTAACCCTAACGCGTACCCTAACGCTAACCCCTACCCTAACCCTAACACGTACCCTAATCCTAACCCGTACCCTAAACCGAGCCCTAAACCTAACAGTAACCCTAACCCTAACCCTAAACCGTACCCTACGCCGTACCCGAAGCCCTCCCCGAACCCGTACCCTAAGCCGTACCCTAAGCCTAACCCTAAGCCTAACCCTAACCCTAGGCTACCCTTGACTGCTTCTGCCTCCAATAGATTTCCTAAGCACTAGTGTTTTAAGGAACAGCTTAAAAAGAGAATCCTAATGTGATTTCTTTATAATGTGTGTGTTCCTTATCTTATCCTAGTGTCTAAACTCTTCTCCATGGCTGGACCCCCAAATAATATTCCTTTACGTGCTAAGGGGTAACTAGAGAGTGGGATAGGTTTAATAACTACCCTAACCCTAACGCGTACCCTAACGCTAACCCCTACCCTAACCCTAACACGTACCCTAATCCTAACCCGTACCCTAAACCGAGCCCTAACCCTAACACTAACCCTAACCCTAACCCTAACCCATACCCTATGCCGTACCCGAAGCCCTCCCCAAACCCGTACCCTAAGCCGTACCCTAAGGCTAACCCTAAGCCTAACCCTAACCCTAGGCTACCCTTGACTGCTTCTGCCTCCAATAGATTTCCTAAGCACTAGTGTTTTAAGGAACAGCTTAAAAAGAGAATCCTAATGTGATTTCTTTATAATGGGTGTTTTCCTTATCTAATCCTAGTGTCTAAACTCTTCTCCATGGCTGGACCCCCAAATAATATTCCTTTATGTGCTAAGGGGTATCTAGAGAGTGGGATAGGTTTAATCACTACCCTAACCCTAACGCGTACCATAACCCTAACCCCTACCCTAACCCTAACACGTACCCTAATCCTAACACGTACCCTAAACCGAGCCCTAACCCTAACACTAACCCTAACCCTAACCCTAACCCATACCCTACGCCGTACCCGAAGCCCTCCCCGAACCCGTACCCTAAGCCGTACCCTAAGCCTAACCCTAAGCCTAACCCTAACCCTAGGCTACCCTTGACTGCTTCTGCCTCCAATAGATTTCCTAAGCACTAGTGTTTTAAGGAACAGCTTAAAAAGAGAATCCTAATGTGATTTCTTTATAATGTGTGTGTTCCTTATCTTATCCTAGTGTCTAAACTCTTCTCCATGGCTGGACCCCCAAATAATATTCCTTTACGTGCTAAGGGGTAACTAGAGAGTGGGATAGGTTTAATAACTACCCTAACCCTAACGCGTACCCTAACGCTAACCCCTACCCTAACCCTAACACGTACCCTAATCCTAACCCGTACCCTAAAACGAGCCCTAACCCTAACACTAACCCTAACCCTAACCCTAACCCATACCCTATGCCGTACCCGAAGCCCTCCCCGAACCCGTACCCTAAGCCGTACCCTAAGGCTAACCCTAAGCCTAACCCTAACCCTAGGCTACCCTTGACTGCTTCTGCCTCCAATAGATTTCCTAAGCACTAGTGTTTTAAGGAACAGCTTAAAAAGAGAATCCTAATGTGATTTCTTTATAATGGGTGTTTTCCTTATCTAATCCTAGTGTCTAAACTCTTCTCCATGGCTGGACCCCCAAATAATATTCCTTTATGTGCTAAGGGGTATCTAGAGAGTGGGATAGGTTTAATCACTACCCTAACCCTAACGCGTACCCTAACGCTAACCCCTACCCTAACCCTAACACGTACCCTAATCCTAACACGTACCCTAAACCGAGCCCTAACCCTAACACTAACCCTAACCCTAACCCTAACCCATACCCTACGCCGTACCCGAAGCCCTCCCCGAACCCGTACCCTAAGCCGTACCCTAAGCCTAACCCTAAGCCTAACCCTAACCCTAGGCTACCCTTGACTGCTTCTGCCTCCAATAGATTTCCTAAGCACTAGTGTTTTAAGGAACAGCTTAAAAAGAGAATCCTAATGTGATTTCTTTATATTGTGTGTGTTCCTCATCTTATCCTAGTGTCTAAACTCTTCTCCATGGCTGGACCCCCAAATAATATTCCTTTACGTGCTAAGGGGTAACTAGAGAGTGGGATAGGTTTAATAACTACCCTAACCCTAACGCGTACCCTAACCCTAACCCCTACCCTAACCCTAACACGTACCCTAATCCTAACCCGTACCCTAAACCGAGCCCTAACCCTAACCCTAACCCTAACCCTAACCCATACCCTACGCCGTACCCGAAGCCCTCCCCGAACCCGTTCCCTAAGCCGTACCCTAAGCCTAACCCTAAGCCTAACCCTAACCCTAGGCTACCCTTGACTGCTTCTGCCTCCAATAGATTTCCTAAGCACTAGTGTTTTAAGGAACAGCTTAAAAAGAGAATCCTAATGTGATTTCTTTATAATGGGTGTGTTCCTTATCTTATCCTAGTGTCTAAACTCTTCTCCATGGCTGGACCCCCAAATAATATTCCTTTACGTGCTAAGGGGTAACTAGAGAGTGGGATAGGTTTAATAACTACCCTAACCCTAACGCGTACCCTAACGCTAACCCCTACCCTAACCCTAACACGTACCCTAATCCTAACCCGTACCCTAAACCGAGCCCTAAACCTAACAGTAACCCTAACCCTAACCCTAAACCGTACCCTACGCCGTACCCGAAGCCCTCCCCGAACCCGTACCCTAAGCCGTACCCTAAGCCTAACCCTAAGCCTAACCCTAACCCTAGGCTACCCTTGACTGCTTCTGCCTCCAATAGATTTCCTAAGCACTAGTGTTTTAAGGAACAGCTTAAAAAGAGAATCCTAATGTGATTTCTTTATAATGTGTGTGTTCCTTATCTTATCCTAGTGTCTAAACTCTTCTCCATGGCTGGACCCCCAAATAATATTCCTTTACGTGCTAAGGGGTAACTAGAGAGTGGGATAGGTTTAATAACTACCCTAACCCTAACGCGTACCCTAACGCTAACCCCTACCCTAACCCTAACACGTACCCTAATCCTAACCCGTACCCTAAACCGAGCCCTAACCCTAACACTAACCCTAACCCTAACCCTAACCCATACCCTATGCCGTACCCGAAGCCCTCCCCAAACCCGTACCCTAAGCCGTACCCTAAGGCTAACCCTAAGCCTAACCCTAACCCTAGGCTACCCTTGACTGCTTCTGCCTCCAATAGATTTCCTAAGCACTAGTGTTTTAAGGAACAGCTTAAAAAGAGAATCCTAATGTGATTTCTTTATAATGGGTGTTTTCCTTATCTAATCCTAGTGTCTAAACTCTTCTCCATGGCTGGACCCCCAAATAATATTCCTTTATGTGCTAAGGGGTATCTAGAGAGTGGGATAGGTTTAATCACTACCCTAACCCTAACGCGTACCATAACCCTAACCCCTACCCTAACCCTAACACGTACCCTAATCCTAACACGTACCCTAAACCGAGCCCTAACCCTAACACTAACCCTAACCCTAACCCTAACCCATACCCTACGCCGTACCCGAAGCCCTCCCCGAACCCGTTCCCTAAGCCGTACCCTAAGCCTAACCCTAAGCCTAACCCTAACCCTAGGCTACCCTTGACTGCTTCTGCCTCCAATAGATTTCCTAAGCACTAGTGTTTTAAGGAACAGCTTAAAAAGAGAATCCTAATGTGATTTCTTTATAATGGGTGTGTTCCTTATCTTATCCTAGTGTCTAAACTCTTCTCCATGGCTGGACCCCCAAATAATATTCCTTTACGTGCTAAGGGGTAACTAGAGAGTGGGATAGGTTTAATAACTACCCTAACCCTAACGCGTACCCTAACGCTAACCCCTACCCTAACCCTAACACGTACCCTAATCCTAACCCGTACCCTAAACCGAGCCCTAAACCTAACAGTAACCCTAACCCTAACCCTAAACCGTACCCTACGCCGTACCCGAAGCCCTCCCCGAAACCGTACCCTAAGCCGTACCCTAAGCCTAACCCTAAGCCTAACCCTAACCCTAGGCTACCCTTGACTGCTTCTGCCTCCAATAGATTTCCTAAGCACTAGTGTTTTAAGGAACAGCTTAAAAAGAGAATCCTAATGTGATTTCTTTATAATGGGTGTGTTCCTTATATTATCTTAGTGTCTAAACAGTTCTCCATGGCTGGACCCCCAAATAATATTCCTTTACGTGCTAAGGAGTATCTAGAGAGTGGGATAGGTTTAATAACTACCCTAACCCTAACGCGTACCCTAACCCTAACCCCTACCCTAACCCTAACACGTACCCTAATCCTAACCCGTACCCTAAACCGAGCCCTAACCCTAACACTAACCCTAACCCTAACCCTAACCCATACCCTACGCCGTACCCGAAGCCCTCCACGAACCCGTACCCTAAGCCGTACCCTAAGCCTAACCCTAACCCTAGGCTACCCTTGACTGCTTCTGCCTCCAATAGATTTCCTAAGCACTAGTGTTTTAAGGAACAGCTTAAAAAGAGAATCCTAATGTGATTTCTTTATAATGTGTGTGTTCCTTATCTTATACTAGTGTCTAAACTCTTGTCCATGGCTGGACCCCCAAATAATATTCCTTTACGTGCTAAGGGGTAACTAGAGAGTGGGATAGGTTTAATAACTACCCTAACCCTAACGCGTACCCTAACGCTAACCCCTACCCTAACCCTAACACGTACCCTAATCCTAACCCGTACCCTAAACCGAGCCCTAACCCTAACACTAACCCTAACCCTAACCCTAAACCATACCCTACGCCGTACCCGAAGCCCTCCCCGAACCCGTACCCTAAGCCGTACCCTAAGCCTAACCCTAAGCCTAACCCTAACCCTAGGCTACCCTTGACTGCTTCTGCCTCCAATAGATTTCCTAAGCACTAGTGTTTTAAGGAACAGCTTAAAAAGAGAATCCTAATGTGATTTCTTTATAATGGGTGTGTTCCTTATATTATCTTAGTGTCTAAACACTTCTCCATGGCTGCACCCCCAAATAATATTCCTTTACGTGCTAAGGAGTATCTAGAGAGTGGGATAGGTTTAATAACTACCCTAACCCTAACGCGTACCCTAACCCTAACCCCTACCCTAACCCTAACACGTACCCTAATCCTAACCCGTACCCTAAACCGAGCCCTAACCCTAACACTAACCCTAACCCTAACCCTAACCCATACCCTACGCCGTACCCGAAGCCCTCCCCGAACCCGTACCCTAAGCCGTACCCTAAGCCTAACCGTAAGCCTAACCCTAACCCTAGGCTACCCTTGACTGCTTCTGCCTCCAATAGATTTCCTAAGCACTAGTGTTTTAAGGAACAGCTTAAAAAGAGAATCCTAATGTGATTTCTTTATAATGTGTGTGTTCCTTATCTTATCCTAGTGTCTAAACTCTTCTCCATGGCTGGACCCCCAAATAATATTCCTTTACGTGCTAAGGGGTAACTAGAGAGTGGGATAGGTTTAATAACTACCCTAACCCTAACGCGTACCCTAACGCTAAACCCTACCCTAACCCTAACACGTACCCTAATCCTAACCCGTACCCTAAACCGAGCCCTAACCCTAACACTAACCCTAACCCTAACCCTAACCCATACCCTACGCCGTACCCGAAGCCCTCCCCGAACCCGTACCCTAAGCCGTACCCTAAGCCTAACCCTAAGCCTAACCCTAACCCTAGGCTACCCTTGACTGCTTCTGCCTCCAATAGATTTCCTAAGCACTAGTGTTTTAAGGAACAGCTTAAAAAGAGAATCCTAATGTGATTTCTTTATAATGGGTGTGTTCCTTATCTAATCCTAGTGTCTAAACTCTTCTCCATGGCTGGACCCCCAAATAATATTCCTTTATGTGCTAAGGGGTATCTAGAGAGTGGGATAGGTTTAATCACTACCCTAACCCTAACGCGTACCATAACCCTAACCCCTACCCTAACCCTAACACGTACCCTAATCCTAACCCGTACCCTAAACCGAGCCCTAAACCTAACATTAACCCTAACCCTAACCCTAACCCTAACCCTAACCCTAACCCTAACCCATACCTTACGCCGTACCCGAAGCCCTCCCCGAAACCGTACCCTAAGCCGTACCCTAAGCCTAACCGTAAGCCTAACCCTAACCCTAGGCTACCCTTGACTGCTTCTGCCTCCAATAGATATCCTAAGCACTAGTGTTTTAAGGAACAGCTTAAAAAGAGAATCCTAATGTGATTTCTTTATAATGGGTGTGTTCCTTATCTTATCCTAGTGTCTAAACTCTTCTCCATGGCTGGACCCCCAAATAATATTCCTTTACGTGCTAAGGGGTAACTAGAGAGTGGGATAGGTTTAATAACTACCCTAACCCTAACGCGTACCCTAACGCTAACCCCTACCCTAACCCTAACATGTACCCTAATCCTAACCCGTACCCTAAACCGAGCCCTAACCCTAACACTAACCCTAACCCTAACCCTAACACATACCCTACGCCGTACCCGAAGCACTCCCCGAACCCGTACCCTAAGCCGTACCCTAAGCCTAACCCTAAGCCTAACCCTAACCCTAGGCTACCCTTGACTGCTTCTGCCTCCAATAGATTTCCTAAGCAATAGTGTTTTAAGGAACAGCTTAAAAAGAGAATCCTAATGTGATTTCTTTATAATGTGTGTGTTCCTTATATTATCTTAGTGTCTAAACTCTTCTCCATGGCTGGACCCCCAAATAATATTCCTTTACGTGCTAAGGGGTATCGAGAGAGTGGGATAGGTTTAATAACTACCCTAACCCTAACGTGTACCCTAAACCTAACCCCTACCCTAACCCTAACACGTACCCTAATCCTAACCCGTACCCTAAACCGAGCCCTAACCCTAACACTAACCGTAACCCTAACCCTAACCCATACCCTACGCCGTACCCGAAGCCCTCCCCGAACCCGTACCCTAAGCCGTACCCTAAGCCTAACCCTAAGCCTAACCCTAACCCTAGGCTACCCTTGACTGCTTCTGCCTCCAATAGATTTCCTAAGCACTAGTGTTTTAAGGAACAGCTTAAAAAGAGAATCCTAATGTGATTTCTTTATAATGGGTGTGTTCCTTATCTTATCCTAGTGTCTAAACTTTTCTCCATGGTTGGACCCCCAAATAATATTCCTTTACGTGCTAAGGGGTAACTAGAGAGTGGGATAGGTTTAATAACTACCCTAACCCTAACCCTAACCCTAACCCTAACCCCTACCCTAACCCTAACACGTACCCTAATCCTAACCCGTACCCTAAACCGAGCCCTAACCCTAACACTAACCCTAACCCTAACCCTAACCCATACCCTACGCCGTACCCGAAGCCCTCCCCGAACCCGTACCCTAAGCCGTACCCTAAGCCTAACCCTAACCCTAGGCTACCCTTGACTGCTTCTGCCTCCAATAGATTTCCTAACCACTAGTGTTTTAAGGAACAGCTTAGAAAGTGAATCCTAATGTGATTTCTTTATAATGGGTGTGTTCCTTATCTAATCCTAGTGTCTAAACTCTTCTCCATGGCTGGACCCCCAAATTATATTCCTTTATGTGCTAAGGGGTATCTAGAGAGTGGGATAGGTTTAATCACTACCCTAACCCTAACGCGTACCATAACCCTAACCCCTACCCTAACACTAACACGTACCCTAATCCTAACCCGTACCCTAAACCGAGCCCTAACCCTAACACTAACCCTAACCCTAACCCTAACCCATACCCTACGCCGTACCCGAAGCCCTCCCCGAACCCGTACCCTAAGCCGTACCCTAAGCCTAACCCTAAGCCTAACCCAAACCCTAGGCTACCCTTGACTGCTTCTGCCTCCAATAGATTTCCTAAGCACTAGTGTTTTAAGGAACAGCTTAAAAAGAGAATCCTAATGTGATTTCTTTATAATGGGTGTGTTCCTTATCTTATCCTAGTGTCTAAACTCTTCTCCATGGCTGGACCCCCAAATAATATTCCTTTACGTGCTAAGGGGTAACTAGAGAGTGGGATAGGTTTAATAACTACCCTAACCCTAACGCGTACCCTAACGCTAACCCCTACCCTAACCCTAACACGTACCCTAATCCTAACCCGTACCCTAAACCGAGCCCTAACCCTAACACTAACCCTAACCCTAACCCTAACCCATACCCTACGCCGTACCCGAAGCCCTCCCCGAACCCGTACCCTAAGCCGTACCCTAAGCCTAACCCTAACCCAAGGCTACCCTTGACTGCTTCTGCCTCCAAGAGATTTCCTAAGCACTAGTGTTTTAAGGAACAGCTTAAAAAGTAAATCCTAATGTGATTTCTTTATAATGGGTGTGTTCCTTATCTAATCCTAGTGTCTAAACTCTTCTCCATGGCTGGACCCCCAAATAATATTCCTTTATGTGCTAAGGGGTATCTAGAGAGTGGGATAGGTTTAATCACTACCCTAACCCTAACGCGTACCATAACCCTAACCCCTACCCTAACCCTAACACGTACCCTAATCCTAACCCGTACCCTAAACCGAGCCCTAACCCTAACACTAACCCTAACCCTAACCCTAACACATACCCTACGCCGTACCCGAAGCCCTCCCCGAACCCGTACCCTAAGCCGTACCCTAAGCCTAACCCTAAGCCTAACCCTAACCCTAGGCTACCCTTGACTGCTTCTGCCTCCAATAGATTTCCTAAGCAATAGTGTTTTAAGGAACAGCTTAAAAAGAGAATCCTAATGTGATTTCTTTATAATGTGTGTGTTCCTTATATTATCTTAGTGTCTAAACTCTTCTCCATGGCTGGACCCCCAAATAATATTCCTTTACGTGCTAAGGGGTATCGAGAGAGTGGGATAGGTTTAATAACTACCCTAACCCTAACGTGTACCCTAAACCTAACCCCTACCCTAACCCTAACACGTACCCTAATCCTAACCCGTACCCTAAACCGAGCCCTAACCCTAACACTAACCGTAACCCTAACCCTAACCCATACCCTACGCCGTACCCGAAGCCCTCCCCGAACCCGTACCCTAAGCCGTACCCTAAGCCTAACCCTAACCCTAGGCTACCCTTGACTGCTTCTGCCTCCAATAGATTTCCTAAGCACTAGTGTTTTAAGGAACAGCTTAAAAAGAGAATCCTAATGTGATTTCTTTATAATGGGTGTGTTCCTTATCTTATCCTAGTGTCTAAACTTTTCTCCATGGTTGGACCCCCAAATAACATTCCTTTACGTGCTAAGGGGTAACTAGAGAGTGGGATAGGTTTAATAACTACCCTAACCCTAACCCTAACCCTAACCCTAACCCCTACCCTAACCCTAACACGTACCCTAATCCTAACCCGTACCCTAAACCGAGCCCTAACCCTAACACTAACCCTAACCCTAACCCTAACCCATACCCTACGCCGTACCCGAAGCCCTCCCCGAACCCGTACCCTAAGCCGTACCCTAAGCCTAACCCTAACCCTAGGCTACCCTTGACTGCTTCTGCCTCCAATAGATTTCCTAACCACTAGTGTTTTAAGGAACAGCTTAGAAAGTGAATCCTAATGTGATTTCTTTATAATGGGTGTGTTCCTTATCTAATCCTAGTGTCTAAACTCTTCTCCATGGCTGGACCCCCAAATTATATTCCTTTATGTGCTAAGGGGTATCTAGAGAGTGGGATAGGTTTAATCACTACCCTAACCCTAACGCGTACCATAACCCTAACCCCTACCCTAACCCTAACACGTACCCTAATCCTAACCCGTACCCTAAACCGAGCCCTAACCCTAACACTAACCCTAACCCTAACCCTAACCCATACCCTACGCCGTACCCGAAGCCCTCCCCGAACCCGTACCCTAAGCCGTACCCTAAGCCTAACCCTAAGCCTAACCCAAACCCTAGGCTACCCTTGACTGCTTCTGCCTCCAATAGATTTCCTAAGCACTAGTGTTTTAAGGAACAGCTTAAAAAGAGAATCCTAATGTGATTTCTTTATAATGGGTGTGTTCCTTATCTTATCCTAGTGTCTAAACTCTTCTCCATGGCTGGACCCCCAAATAATATTCCTTTACGTGCTAAGGGGTAACTAGAGAGTGGGATAGGTTTAATAACTACCCTAACCCTAACGCGTACCCTAACGCTAACCCCTACCCTAACCCTAACACGTACCCTAATCCTAACCCGTACCCTAAACCGAGCCCTAACCCTAACACTAACCCTAACCCTAACCCTAACCCATACCCTACGCCGTACCCGAAGCCCTCCCCGAACCCGTACCCTAAGCCGTACCCTAAGCCTAACCCTAACCCAAGGCTACCCTTGACTGCTTCTGCCTCCAAGAGATTTCCTAAGCACTAGTGTTTTAAGGAACAGCTTAAAAAGTAAATCCTAATGTGATTTCTTTATAATGGGTGTGTTCCTTATCTAATCCTAGTGTCTAAACTCTTCTCCATGGCTGGACCCCCAAATAATATTCCTTTATGTGCTAAGGGGTATCTAGAGAGTGGGATAGGTTTAATCACTACCCTAACCCTAACGCGTACCATAACCCTAACCCCTACCCTAACCCTAACACGTACCCTAATCCTAACCCGTACCCTAAACCGAGCCCTAACCCTAACACTAACACTAACCCTAACCCTAACCCATACCCTACGCCGTACCCGAAGCCCTCCCCGAACCCGTACCCTAAGCCGTACCCTAAGCCTAACCCTAAGCCTAACCCTAACCCTAGGCTACCCTTGACTGCTTCTGCCTCCAATAGATTTCCTGAGCACTAGTGTTTTAAGGAACAGCTTAAAAAGAGAATCCTAATGTGATTTCTTTATAATGGGTGTTTTCCTTATCTTTTCCTAGTGTCTAAACTCTTCTCCATGGCTGGACCCCCAAATAATATTCCTTTACGTGCTAAGGGGTATCTAGAGAGTGGGATAGGTTTAATCACTACCCTAACCCTAACGCGTACCATAACCCTAAACCCTACCCTAACCCTAACACGTACCCTAATCCTAACCCGTACCCTAAACCGAGCCCTAACCCTAACACTAACCCTAACCCTAACCCTAACCCATACCCTACGCCGTACCCGAAGCCCTCCCCGAACCCGTACCCTAAGCCGTACCCTAAGCCTAACCCTAAGCCTAACTCTAACCCTAGGCTACCCTTGACTGCTTCTGCCTCCAATAGATTTCCGAAGCACTAGTGTTTTAAGGAACAGCTTAAAAAGAGAATCCTAATGTGATTTCTTTATAATGTGTGTGTTCCTTATATTATCTTAGTGTCTAAACTCTTCTCCATGGCTGGACCCCCAAATAATATTCCTTTACGTGCTAAGGGGTATCTAGAGAGTGGGATAGGTTTAATAACTACCCTAACCCTAACGCGTACCCTAACCCTAACCCCTAACCTAACCCTAACACGTACCCTAATCCTAACCCGTACCCTAAACCGAGCCCTAACCCTAACACTAACCCTAACCCTAACCCTAACCCATACCCTACG
This sequence comes from Balaenoptera physalus, assembly GCF_965194825.1. Lineage (NCBI taxonomy): Eukaryota > Metazoa > Chordata > Mammalia > Artiodactyla > Balaenopteridae > Balaenoptera > Balaenoptera physalus. The sequence goes on along the minus strand of NW_028126324.1, from coordinate 810,648 downwards.
CCGTACCCGAAGCCCTCCCCGAACCCGTACCCTAAGCCGTACCTTAAGCCTAACCCTAAGCCTAACCCTAACCCTAGGCTACGCTTGACTGCTTCTGCCTCCAATAGATTTCCTAAGCACTAGTGTTTTAAGGAACAGCTTAAAAAGAGAATCCTAATGTGATTTCTTTATAATGGGTGTGTTCCTTATCTTATCCTAGTGTCTAAACTCTTCTCCATGGCTGGACCCCCAAATAATATTCCTTTACGTGCTAAGGTGTATCTAGAGAGTGGGATAGGTTTAATAACTACCCTAACCGTAAGGCGTAACCTAACGCTAAACCCTACCCTAACCCTAACACGTACCCTAATCCTAACCCGTACCCTAAACCGAGCCCTAACCCTAACACTAACCCTAACCCTAACCCATACCCTACGCCGTACCCGAAGCCCTCCCCGAACCCGTACCCTAAGCCGTACCCTAAGCCTAAACCTAACCCTAGGCTACCCTTGACTGCTTCTGCCTCCAATAGATTTCCTAACCACTAGTGTTTTAAGGAACAGCTTAGAAAGTGAATCCTAATGTGATTTCTTTATAATGGGTGTGTTCCTTATCTAATCCTAGTGTCTAAACTCTTCTCCATGGCTGGACCCCCAAATTATATTCCTTTATGTGCTAAGGGGTATCTAGAGAGTGGGATAGGTTTAATCACTACCCTAACCCTAACGCGTACCATAACCCTAACCCCTACCCTAACCCTAACACGTACCCTAATCCTAACCCGTACCCTAAACCGAGCCCTAACCCTAACACTAACCCTAACCCTAACCCTAACCCATACCCTACGCCGTACCCGAAGCCCTCCCCGAACCCGTACCCTAAGCCGTACCCTAAGCCTAACCCTAACCCTAGGCTACCCTTGACTGCTTCTGCCTCCAAGAGATTTCCTAAGCACTAGTGTTTTAAGGAACAGCTTAAAAAGTAAATCCTAATGTGATTTCTTTATAATGGGTGTGTTCCTTATCTAATCCTAGTGTCTAAACTCTTCTCCATGGCTGGACCCCCAAATAATATTCCTTTATGTGCTAAGGGGTATCTAGAGAGTGGGATAGGTTTAATCACTACCCTAACCCTAACGCGTACCATAACCCTAACCCCTACCCTAACCCTAACACGTACCCTAATCCTAACCCGTACCCTAAACCGAGCCCTAACCCTAACACTAACCCTAACCCTAACCCTAACCCATACCCTACGCCGTACCCGAAGCCCTCCCCGAACCCGTACCCTAAGCCGTACCCTAAGCCTAACCCTAAGCCTAACCCTAACCCTAGGCTACCCTTGACTGCTTCTGCCTCCAATAGATTTCCTGAGCACTAGTGTTTTAAGGAACAGCTTAAAAAGAGAATCCTAATGTGATTTCTTTATAATGGGTGTTTTCCTTATCTTTTCCTAGTGTCTAAACTCTTCTCCATGGCTGGACCCCCAAATAATATTCCTTTACGTGCTAAGGGGTAACTAGAGAGTGGGATAGGTTTAATAACTACCCTAACCGTAACACGTACCCTAACGGTAACCCCTACCCTAACCCTAACACGTACCCTAATCCTAACCCGTACCCTAAACCGAGCCCTAACCCTAACACTAACCCTAACCCTAACCCTAACCCATACCCTACGCCGTACCCGAAGCCCTCCCCGAACCCGTACCCTAAGCCGTACCCTAAGCCTAACCCTAAGCCTAACTCTAACCCTAGGCTACCCTTGACTGCTTCTGCCTCCAATAGATTTCCGAAGCACTAGTGTTTTAAGGAACAGCTTAAAAAGAGAATCCTAATGTGATTTCTTTATAATGTGTGTGTTCCTTATATTATCTTAGTGTCTAAACTCTTCTCCATGGCTGGACCCCCAAATAATATTCCTTTACGTGCTAAGGGGTATCTAGAGAGTGGGATAGGTTTAATAACTACCCTAACCCTAACGCGTACCCTAACCCTAACCCCTAACCTAACCCTAACACGTACCCTAATCCTAACCCGTACCCTAAACCGAGCCCTAACCCTAACACTAACCCTAACCCTAACCCTAACCCATACCCTACGCCGTACCCGAAGCCCTCCCCGAACCCGTACCCTAAGCCGTACCCTAAGCCTAACCCTAACCCTAGGCTACGCTTGACTGCTTCTGCCTCCAATAGATTTCCTAAGCACTAGTGTTTTAAGGAACAGCTTAAAAAGAGAATCCTAATGTGATTTCTTTATAATGGGTGTGTTCCTTATCTTATCCTAGTGTCTAAACTCTTCTCCATGGCTGGACCCCCAAATAATATTCCTTTACGTGCTAAGGGGTAACTAGAGAGTGGGATAGGTTTAATAACTACCCTAACCCTAACGCGTACCCTAACGCTAACCCCTACCCTAACCCTAACACGTACCCTAATCCTAACCCGTACCCTAAACCGAGCCCTAACCCTAACACTAACCCTAACCCTAACCCTAACCCATACCCTACGCCGTACCCAATGCCCTCCCCGAACCCGTACCCTAAGCCGTACCCTAAGCCTAACCCTAACCCTAGGCTACCCTTGACTGCTTCTGCCTCCAAGAGATTTCCTAAGCACTAGTGTTTTAAGGAACAGCTTAAAAAGTAAATCCTAATGTGATTTCTTTATAATGGGTGTGTTCCTTATCTAATCCTAGTGTCTAAACTCTTCTCCATGGCTGGACCCCCAAATAATATTCCTTTATGTGCTAAGGGGTATCTAGAGAGTGGGATAGGTTTAATAACTACCCTAACCGTAACACGTACCCTAACGGTAACCCCTACCCTAACCCTAACACGTACCCTAATCCTAACCCGTACCCTAAACCGAGCCCTAACCCTAACACAACCCTAACCCTAACCCTAACCCATACCCTACGCCGTACCCGAAGCCCTCCCCGAACCCGTACCCTAAGCCGTACCCTAAGGCTAACCCTAAGCCTAACCCTAACCCTAGGCTACCCTTGACTGCTTCTGCCTCCAATAGATTTCCTAAGCACTAGTGTTTTAAAGAACAGCTTAAAAAGAGAATCCTAATGTGATTTCTTTATAATGGGTGTGTTCCTTATCTAATCCTAGTGTCTAAACTCTTCTCCATGGCTGGACCCCCAAATAATATTCCTTTACGTGCTAAGGGGTAACTAGAGAGTGGGATAGGTTTAATAACTACCCTAACCGTAACACGTACCCTAACGGTAACCCCTACCCTAACCCTAACACGTACCCTAATCCTAACCCGTACCCTAAACCGAGCCCTAACCCTAACACTAACCCTAACCCTAACCCTAACCCATACCCTACGCCGTACCCGAAGCCCTCCCCGAACCCGTACCCTAAGCCGTACCCTAAGCCTAACCCTAAGCCTAACCCTAACCCTAGGCTACCCTTGACTGCTTCTGCCTCCAATAGATTTCCTAAGCACTAGTGTTTTAAAGAACAGCTTAAAAAGAGAATCCTAATGTGATTTCTTTATAATGGGTGTGTTCCTTATCTAATCCTAGTGTCTAAACTCTTCTCCATGGCTGGACCCCCAAATAATATTCCTTTACGTGCTAAGGGGTATCTAGAGAGTGGGATAGGTTTAATCACTACCCTAACCCTAACGCGTACCGTAACCCTAAACCCTACCCTAACCCTAACACGTACCCTAATCCTAACCCGTACCCTAAACAGAGCCCTAACCCTAACACTAACCCTAACCCTAACCCTAACCCATACCCTACGCCGTACCCGAAGCCCTCCCCGAACCCGTACCCTAAGCCGTACCCTAAGCCTAACCCTAAGCCTAACTCTAACCCTAGGCTACCCTTGACTGCTTCTGCCTCCAATAGATTTCCGAAGCACTAGTGTTTTAAGGAACAGCTTAAAAAGAGAATCCTAATGTGATTTCTTTATAATGTGTGTGTTCCTTATATTATCTTAGTGTCTAAACTCTTCTCCATGGCTGGACCCCCAAATAATATTCCTTTACGTGCTAAGGGGTATCTAGAGAGTGGGATAGGTTTAATAACTACCCTAACCCTAACGCGTACCCTAACCCTAACCCCTAACCTAACCCTAACACGTACCCTAATCCTAACCCGTACCATAAACCGAGCCCTAACCCTAACACTAACCCTAACCCTAACCCTAACCCATACCCTACGCCGTACCCGAAGCCCTCCCCGAACCCGTACCCTAAGCCGTACCCTAAGCCTAACCCTAAGCCTAACCCTAACCCTAGGCTACGCTTGACTGCTTCTGCCTCCAATAGATTTCCTAAGCACTAGTGTTTTAAGGAACAGCTTAAAAAGAGAATCCTAATGTGATTTCTTTATAATGGGTGTGTTCCTTATCTTATCCTAGTGTCTAAACTCTTCTCCATGGCTGGACCCCCAAATAATATTCCTTTACGTGCTAAGGGGTAACTAGAGAGTGGGATAGGTTTAATAACTACCCTAACCCTAACGCGTACCCTAACGCTAACCCCTACCCTAACCCTAACACGTACCCTAATCCTAACCCGTACCCTAAACCGAGCCCTAACCCTAACACTAACCCTAACCCTAACCCTAACCCATACCCTACGCCGTACCCGAAGCCCTCCCCGAACCCGTACCCTAAGCCGTACCCTAAGCCTAACCCTAACCCTAGGCTACCCTTGACTGCTTCTGCCTCCAAGAGATTTCCTAAGCACTAGTGTTTTAAGGAACAGCTTAAAAAGTAAATCCTAATGTGATTTCTTTATAATGGGTGTGTTCCTTATCTAATCCTAGTGTCTAAACTCTTCTCCATGGCTGGACCCCCAAATAATATTCCTTTATGTGCTAAGGGGTATCTAAAGAGTGGGATAGGTTTAATCACTACCCTAATCCTAACGCGTACCATAACCCTAACCCCTACCCTAACCCTAACACGTTCCCTAATCCTAACCCGTACCCTAAACCGAGCCCTAACCCTAACACTAACCCTAACCCTAACCCTAACCCATACCTTACGCCGTACCCGAAGCCCTCCCCGAACCCGTACCCTAAGCCGTACCCTAAGCCTAACCCTAAGCCTAACCCTAACCCTAGGCTACCCTTGACTGCTTCTGCCTCCAATAGATTTCCTGAGCACTAGTGTTTTAAGGAACAGCTTAAAAAGAGAATCCTAATGTGATTTCTTTATAATGGGTGTTTTCCTTATCTTTTCCTAGTGTCTAAACTCTTCTCCATGGCTGGACCCCCAAATAATATTCCTTTACGTGCTAAGGGGTAACTAGAGAGTGGGATAGGTTTAATAACTACCCTAACCGTAACACGTACCCTAACGGTAACCCCTACCCTAACCCTAACACGTACCCTAATCCTAACCCGTACCCTAAACCGAGCCCTAACCCTAACACTAACCCTAACCCTAACCCTAACCCATACCCTACGCCGTACCCGAAGCCCTCCCCGAACCCGTACCCTAAGCCGTACCCTAAGCCTAACCCTAAGCCTAACCCTAACCCTAGGCTACCCTTGACTGCTTCTGCCTCCAATAGATTTCCTAAGCACTAGTGTTTTAAAGAACAGCTTAAAAAGAGAATCCTAATGTGATTTCTTTATAATGGGTGTGTTCCTTATCTAATCCTAGTGTCTAAACTCTTCTCCATGGCTGGACCCCCAAATAATATTCCTTTACGTGCTAAGGGGTATCTAGAGAGTGGGATAGGTTTAATCACTACCCTAACCCTAACGCGTACCATAAACCTAAACCCTACCCTAACCCTAACACGTACCCTAATCCTAACCCGTACCCTAAACCGAGCCCTAACCCTAACACTAACCCTAACCCTAACCCTAACCCATACCCTACGCCGTACCCGACGCCCTCCCCGAACCCGTACCCTAAGCCGTACCCTAAGCCTAACCCTAAGCCTAACTCTAACCCTAGGCTACCCTTGACTGCTTCTGCCTCCAATAGATTTCCTAAGCACTAGTGTTTTAAGGAACAGCTTAAAAAGAGAATCCTAATGTGATTTCTTTATAATGTGTGTGTTCCTTATATTATCTTAGTGTCTAAACTCTTCTCCATGGCTGGACCCCCAAATAATATTCCTTTACGTGCTAAGGGGTATCTAGAGAGTGGGATAGGTTTAATAACTACCCTAACCCTAACGCGTACCCTAACCCTAACCCCTAACCTAACCCTAACACGTACCCTAATCCTAACCCGTACCCTAAACCGAGCCCTAACCCTAACACTAACCCTAACCCTAACCCTAACCCATACCCTACGCCGTACCCGAAGCCCTCCCCGAACCCGTACCCTAAGCCGTACCCTAAGCCTAACCCTAAGCCTAACCCTAACCCTAGGCTACGCTTGACTGCTTCTGCCTCCAATAGATTTCCTAAGCACTAGTGTTTTAAGGAACAGCTTAAAAAGAGAATCCTAATGTGATTTCTTTATAATGGGTGTGTTCCTTATCTTATCCTAGTGTCTAAACTCTTCTCCATGGCTGGACCCCCAAATAATATTCCTTTACGTGCTAAGGGGTAACTAGAGAGTGGGATAGGTTTAATAACTACCCTAACCCTAACGCGTACCCTAACGCTAACCCCTACCCTAACCCTAACACGTACCCTAATCCTAACCCGTACCCTAAACCGAGCCCTAACCCTAACACTAACCCTAACCCTAACCCTAACCCATACCCTACGCCGTACCCGAAGCCCTCCCCGAACCCGTACCCTAAGCCGTACCCTAAGCCTAACCCTAAGCCTAACTCTAACCCTAGGCTACCCTTGACTGCTTCTGCCTCCAATAGATTTCCTAAGCACTAGTGTTTTAAGGAACAGCTTAAAAAGAGAATCCTAATGTGATTTCTTTATTATGTGTGTGTTCCTTATATTATCTTAGTGTCTAAACTCTTCTCCATGGCTGGACCCCCAAATAATATTCCTTTACGTGCTAAGGGGTATCTAGAGAGTGGGATAGGTTTAATAACTACCCTAACCCTAACGCGTACCCTAACCCTAACCCCTAACCTAACCCTAACACGTACCCTAATCCTAACCCGTACCCTAAACCGAGCCCTAACCCTAACACTAACCCTAACCCTAACCCTAACCCATACCCTACGCCGTACCCGAAGCCCTCCCCGAACCCGTACCCTAAGCCGTACCCTAAGCCTAACCCTAAGCCTAACCCTAACCCTAGGATACGCTTGACTGCTTCTGCCTCCAATAGATTTCCTAAGCACTAGTGTTTTAAGGAACAGCTTAAAAAGAGAATCCTAATGTGATTTCTTTATAATGGGTGTGTTCCTTATCTTATCCTAGTGTCTAAACTCTTCTCCATGGCTGGACCCCCAAATAATATTCCTTTACGTGCTAAGGGGTAACTAGAGAGTGGGATAGGTTTAATAACTACCCTAACCCTAACGCGTACCCTAACGCTAACCCCTACCCTAACCCTAACACGTAACCTAATCCTAACCCGTACCCTAAACCGAGCCCTAACCCTAACACTAACCCTAACCCTAACCCTAACCCATACCCTACGCCGTACCCGAAGCCCTCCCCGAACCCGTACCCTAAGCCGTACCCTAAGCCTAACCCTAACCCTAGGCTACCCTTGACTGCTTCTGCCTCCAAGAGATTTCCTAAGCACTAGTGTTTTAAGGAACAGCTTAAAAAGTAAATCCTAATGTGATTTCTTTATAATGGGTGTGTTCCTTATCTAATCCTAGTGTCTAAACTCTTCTCCATGGCTGGACCCCCATATAATATTCCTTTATGTGCTAAGGGGTATCTAGAGAGTGGGATAGGTTTAATCACTACCCTATCCCTAACGCGTACCATAACCCTAACCCCTACCCTAACCCTAACACGTACCCTAATCCTAACACGTACCCTAAACCGAGCCCTAACCCTAACACTAACCCTAACCCTAACCCTAACCCATACCCTACGCCGTACCCGAAGCCCTCCCCGAACCCGTACCCTAAGCCGTACCCTAAGCCTAACCCTAAGCCTAACCCTAACCCTAGGCTACCCTTGACTGCTTCTGCCTCCAATAGATTTCCTGAGCACTAGTGTTTTAAGGAACAGCTTAAAAAGAGAATCCTAATGTGATTTCTTTATAATGGGTGTTTTCCTTATCTTTTCCTAGTGTCTAAACTCTTCTCCATGGCTGGACCCCCAAATAATATTCCTTTACTTGCTAAGGGGTAACTAGAGAGTGGGATAGGTTTAATAACTACCCTAACCGTAACACGTACCCTAACGGTAACCCCTACCCTAACCCTAACACGTACCCTAATCCTAACCCGTACCCTAAACCGAGCCCTAACCCTAACACAACCCTAACCCTAACCCTAACCCATACCCTACGCCGTACCCGAAGCCCTCCCCGAACCCGTACCCTAAGCCGTACCCTAAGCCTAACCCTAAGCCTAACCCTAACCCTAGGCTACCCTTGACTGCTTCTGCCTCCAATAGATTTCCTAAGCACTAGTGTTTTAAAGAACAGCTTAAAAAGAGAATCCTAATGTGATTTCTTTATAATGGGTGTGTTCCTTATCTAATCCTAGTGTCTAAACTCTTCTCCATGGCTGGACCCCCAAATAATATTCCTTTACGTGCTAAGGGGTATCTAGAGAGTGGGATAGGTTTAATCACTACCCTAACCCTAACGCGTACCATAACCCTAAACCCTACCCTAACCCTAACACGTACCCTAATCCTAACCCGTACCCTAAACAGAGCCCTAACCCTAACACTAACCCTAACCCTAACCCTAACCCATACCCTACGCCGTACCCGAAGCCCTCCCCGAACCCGTACCCTAAGCCGTACCCTAAGCCTAACCCTAAGCCTAACTCTAACCCTAGGCTACCCTTGACTGCTTCTGCCTCCAATAGATTTCCGAAGCACTAGTGTTTTAAGGAACAGCTTAAAAAGAGAATCCTAATGTGATTTCTTTATAATGTGTGTGTTCCTTATATTATCTTAGTGTCTAAACTCTTCTCCATGGCTGGACCCCCAAATAATATTCCTTTACGTGCTAAGGGGTATCTAGAGAGTGGGATAGGTTTAATAACTACCCTAACCCTAACGCGTACCCTAACCCTAACCCCTAACCTAACCCTAACACGTACCCTAATCCTAACCCGTACCCTAAACCGAGCCCTAACCCTAACACTAACCCTAACCCTAACCCTAACCCATACCCTACGCCGTACCCGAAGCCCTCCCCGAACCCGTACCCTAAGCCGTACCCTAAGCCTAACCCTAAGCCTAACCCTAACCCTAGGCTACGCTTGACTGCTTCTGCCTCCAATAGATTTCCTAAGCACTAGTGTTTTAAGGAACAGCTTAAAAAGAGAATCCTAATGTGATTTCTTTATAATGGGTGTGTTCCTTATCTTATCCTAGTGTCTAAACTCTTCTCCATGGCTGGACCCCCAAATAATATTCCTTTACGTGCTAAGGGGTAACTAGAGAGTGGGATAGGTTTAATAACTACCCTAACCCTAACGCGTACCCTAACGCTAACCCCTACCCTAACCCTAACACGTACCCTAATCCTAACCCGTACCCTAAACCGAGCCCTAACCCTAACACTAACCCTAACCCTAACCCTAACCCATACCCTACGCCGTACCCGAAGCCCTCCCCGAACCCGTACCCTAAGCCGTACCCTAAGCCTAACCCTAACCCTAGGCTACCCTTGACTGCTTCTGCCTCCAAGAGATTTCCTAAGCACTAGTGTTTTAAGGAACAGCTTAAAAAGTAAATCCTAATGTGATTTCTTTATAATGGGTGTGTTCCTTATCTAATCCTAGTGTCTAAACTCTTCTCCATGGCTGGACCCCCAAATAATATTCCTTTATGTGCTAAGGGGTATCTAAAGAGTGGGATAGGTTTAATCACTACCCTAACCCTAACGCGTACCATAACCCTAACCCCTACCCTAACCCTAACACGTTCCCTAATCCTAACCCGTACCCTAAACCGAGCCCTAACCCTAACACTAACCCTAACCCTAACCCTAACCCATACCCTACGCCGTACCCGAAGCCCTCCCCGAACCCGTACCCTAAGCCGTACCCTAAGCCTAACCCTAAGCCTAACCCTAACCCTAGGCTACCCTTGACTGCTTCTGCCTCCAATAGATTTCCTGAGCACTAGTGTTTTAAGGAACAGCTTAAAAAGAGAATCCTAATGTGATTTCTTTATAATGGGTGTTTTCCTTATCTTTTCCTAGTGTCTAAACTCTTCTCCATGGCTGGACCCCCAAATAATATTCCTTTACGTGCTAAGGGGTAACTAGAGAGTGGGATAGGTTTAATAACTACCCTAACCGTAACACGTACCCTAACGGTAACCCCTACCCTAACCCTAACACGTACCCTAATCCTAACCCGTACCCTAAACCGAGCCCTAACCCTAACACTAACCCTAACCCTAACCCTAACCCATACCCTACGCCGTACCCGAAGCCCTCCCCGAACCCGTACCCTAAGCCGTACCCTAAGCCTAACCCTAAGCCTAACCCTAACCCTAGGCTACCCTTGACTGCTTCTGCCTCCAATAGATTTCCTAAGCACTAGTGTTTTAAAGAACAGCTTAAAAAGAGAATCCTAATGTGATTTCTTTATAATGGGTGTGTTCCTTATCTAATCCTAGTGTCTAAACTCTTCTCCATGGCTGGACCCCCAAATAATATTCCTTTACGTGCTAAGGGGTATCTAGAGAGTGGGATAGGTTTAATCACTACCCTAACCCTAACGCGTACCATAAACCTAAACCCTACCCTAACCCTAACACGTACCCTAATCCTAACCCGTACCCTAAACCGAGCCCTAACCCTAACACTAACCCTAACCCTAACCCTAACCCATACCCTACGCCGTACCCGAAGCCCTCCCCGAACCCGTACCCTAAGCCGTACCCTAAGCCTAACCCTAAGCCTAACTCTAACCCTAGGCTACCCTTGACTGCTTCTGCCTCCAATAGATTTCCTAAGCACTAGTGTTTTAAGGAACAGCTTAAAAAGAGAATCCTAATGTGATTTCTTTATAATGTGTGTGTTCCTTATATTATCTTAGTGTCTAAACTCTTCTCCATGGCTGGACCCCCAAATAATATTCCTTTACGTGCTAAGGGGTATCTAGAGAGTGGGATAGGTTTAATAACTACCCTAACCCTAACGCGTACCCTAACCCTAACCCCTAACCTAACCCTAACACGTACCCTAATCCTAACCCGTACCCTAAACCGAGCCCTAACCCTAACACTAACCCTAACCCTAACCCTAACCCATACCCTACGCCGTACCCGAAGCCCTCCCCGAACCCGTACCCTAAGCCGTACCCTAAGCCTAACCCTAAGCCTAACCCTAACCCTAGGCTACGCTTGACTGCTTCTGCCTCCAATAGATTTCCTAAGCACTAGTGTTTTAAGGAACAGCTTAAAAAGAGAATCCTAATGTGATTTCTTTATAATGGGTGTGTTCCTTATCTTATCCTAGTGTCTAAACTCTTCTCCATGGCTGGACCCCCAAATAATATTCCTTTACGTGCTAAGGGGTAACTAGAGAGTGGGATAGGTTTAATAACTACCCTAACCCTAACGCGTACCCTAACGCTAACCCCTACCCTAACCCTAACACGTACCCTAATCCTAACCCGTACCCTAAACCGAGCCCTAACCCTAACACTAACCCTAACCCTAACCCTAACCCATACCCTACGCCGTACCCGAAGCCCTCCCCGAACCCGTACCCTAAGCCGTACCCTAAGCCTAACCCTAAGCCTAACTCTAACCCTAGGCTACCCTTGACTGCTTCTGCCTCCAATAGATTTCCTAAGCACTAGTGTTTTAAGGAACAGCTTAAAAAGAGAATCCTAATGTGATTTCTTTATTATGTGTGTGTTCCTTATATTATCTTAGTGTCTAAACTCTTCTCCATGGCTGGACCCCCAAATAATATTCCTTTACGTGCTAAGGGGTATCTAGAGAGTGGGATAGGTTTAATAACTACCCTAACCCTAACGCGTACCCTAACCCTAACCCCTAACCTAACCCTAACACGTACCCTAATCCTAACCCGTACCCTAAACCGAGCCCTAACCCTAACACTAACCCTAACCCTAACCCTAACCCATACCCTACGCCGTACCCGAAGCCCTCCCCGAACCCGTACCCTAAGCCGTACCCTAAGCCTAACCCTAAGCCTAACCCTAACCCTAGGATACGCTTGACTGCTTCTGCCTCCAATAGATTTCCTAAGCACTAGTGTTTTAAGGAACAGCTTAAAAAGAGAATCCTAATGTGATTTCTTTATAATGGGTGTGTTCCTTATCTTATCCTAGTGTCTAAACTCTTCTCCATGGCTGGACCCCCAAATAATATTCCTTTACGTGCTAAGGGGTAACTAGAGAGTGGGATAGGTTTAATAACTACCCTAACCCTAACGCGTACCCTAACGCTAACCCCTACCCTAACCCTAACACGTACCCTAATCCTAACCCGTACCCTAAACCGAGCCCTAACCCTAACACTAACCCTAACCCTAACCCTAACCCATACCCTACGCCGTACCCGAAGCCCTCCCCGAACCCGTACCCTAAGCCGTACCCTAAGCCTAACCCTAACCCTAGGCTACCCTTGACTGCTTCTGCCTCCAAGAGATTTCCTAAGCACTAGTGTTTTAAGGAACAGCTTAAAAAGTAAATCCTAATGTGATTTCTTTATAATGGGTGTGTTCCTTATCTAATCCTAGTGTCTAAACTCTTCTCCATGGCTGGACCCCCATATAATATTCCTTTATGTGCTAAGGGGTATCTAGAGAGTGGGATAGGTTTAATCACTACCCTATCCCTAACGCGTACCATAACCCTAACCCCTACCCTAACCCTAACACGTACCCTAATCCTAACACGTACCCTAAACCGAGCCCTAACCCTAACACTAACCCTAACCCTAACCCTAACCCATACCCTACGCCGTACCCGAAGCCCTCCCCGAACCCGTACCCTAAGCCGTACCCTAAGCCTAACCCTAAGCCTAACCCTAACCCTAGGCTACCCTTGACTGCTTCTGCCTCCAATAGATTTCCTGAGCACTAGTGTTTTAAGGAACAGCTTAAAAAGAGAATCCTAATGTGATTTCTTTATAATGGGTGTTTTCCTTATCTTTTCCTAGTGTCTAAACTCTTCTCCATGGCTGGACCCCCAAATAATATTCCTTTACTTGCTAAGGGGTAACTAGAGAGTGGGATAGGTTTAATAACTACCCTAACCGTAACACGTACCCTAACGGTAACCCCTACCCTAACCCTAACACGTACCCTAATCCTAACCCGTACCCTAAACCGAGCCCTAACCCTAACACAACCCTAACCCTAACCCTAACCCATACCCTACGCCGTACCCGAAGCCCTCCCCGAACCCGTACCCTAAGCCGTACCCTAAGCCTAACCCTAAGCCTAACCCTAACCCTAGGCTACCCTTGACTGCTTCTGCCTCCAATAGATTTCCTAAGCACTAGTGTTTTAAAGAACAGCTTAAAAAGAGAATCCTAATGTGATTTCTTTATAATGGGTGTGTTCCTTATCTAATCCTAGTGTCTAAACTCTTCTCCATGGCTGGACCCCCAAATAATATTCCTTTACGTGCTAAGGGGTAACTAGAGAGTGGGATAGGTTTAATAACTACCCTAACCGTAACACGTACCCTAACGGTAACCCCTACCCTAACCCTAACATGTACCCTAATCCTAACCCGTACCCTAAACCGAGCCCTAACCCTAACACTAACCCTAACCCTAACCCTAACCCATAACCTACGCCGTACCCGAAGCCCTCCCCGAACCCGTACCCTAAGCCGTACCCTAAGCCTAACCCTAAGCCTAACCCTAACCCTAGGCTACCCTTGACTGCTTCTGCCTCCAATAGATTTCCTAAGCACTAGTGTTTTAAAGAACAGCTTAAAAAGAGAATCCTAATGTGATTTCTTTATAATGGGTGTGTTCCTTATCTAATCCTAGTGTCTAAACTCTTCTCCATGGCTGGACCCCCAAATAATATTCCTTTACGTGCTAAGGGGTATCTAGAGAGTGGGATAGGTTTAATCACTACCCTAACCCTAACGCGTACCATAACCCTAAACCCTACCCTAACCCTAACACGTACCCTAATCCTAACCCGTACCCTAAACAGAGCCCTAACCCTAACACTAACCCTAACCCTAACCCTAACCCATACCCTACGCCGTACCCGAAGCCCTCCCCGAACCCGTACCCTAAGCCGTACCCTAAGCCTAACCCTAAGCCTAACTCTAACCCTAGGCTACCCTTGACTGCTTCTGCCTCCAATAGATTTCCGAAGCACTAGTGTTTTAAGGAACAGCTTAAAAAGAGAATCCTAATGTGATTTCTTTATAATGTGTGTGTTCCTTATATTATCTTAGTGTCTAAACTCTTCTCCATGGCTGGACCCCCAAATAATATTCCTTTACGTGCTAAGGGGTATCTAGAGAGTGGGATAGGTTTAATAACTACCCTAACCCTAACGCGTACCCTAACCCTAACCCCTAACCTAACCCTAACACGTACCCTAATCCTAACCCGTACCCTAAATAGAGCCCTAACCCTAACACTAACCCTAACCCTAACCCTAACCCATACCCTACGCCGTACCCGAAGCCCTCCCCGAACCCGTACCCTAAGCCGTACCCTAAGCCTAACCCTAAGCCTAACCCTAACCCTAGGCTACGCTTGACTGCTTCTGCCTCCAATAGATTTCCTAAGCACTAGTGTTTTAAGGAACAGCTTAAAAAGAGAATCCTAATGTGATTTCTTTATAATGGGTGTGTTCCTTATCTTATCCTAGTGTCTAAACTCTTCTCCATGGCTGGACCCCCAAATAATATTCCTTTACGTGCTAAGGGGTAACTAGAGAGTGGGATAGGTTTAATAACTACCCTAACCCTAACGCGTACCCTAACGCTAACCCCTACCCTAACCCTAACACGTACCCTAATCCTAACCCGTACCCTAAACCGAGCCCTAACCCTAACACTAACCCTAACCCTAACCCTAACCCATACCCTACGCCGTACCCGAAGCCCTCCCCGAACCCGTACCCTAAGCCGTACCCTAAGCCTAACCCTAACCCTAGGCTACCCTTGACTGCTTCTGCCTCCAAGAGATTTCCTAAGCACTAGTGTTTTAAGGAACAGCTTAAAAAGTAAATCCTAATGTGATTTCTTTATAATGGGTGTGTTCCTTATCTAATCCTAGTGTCTAAACTCTTCTCCATGGCTGGACCCCCAAATAATATTCCTTTATGTGCTAAGGGGTATCTAAAGAGTGGGATAGGTTTAATCACTACCCTAACCCTAACGCGTACCATAACCCTAACCCCTACCCTAACCCTAACACGTTCCCTAATCCTAACCCGTACCCTAAACCGAGCCCTAACCCTAACACTAACCCTAACCCTAACCCTAACCCATACCCTACGCCGTACCCGAAGCCCTCCCCGAACCCGTACCCTAAGCCGTACCCTAAGCCTAACCCTAAGCCTAACCCTAACCCTAGGCTACCCTTGACTGCTTCTGCCTCCAATAGATTTCCTGAGCACTAGTGTTTTAAGGAACAGCTTAAAAAGAGAATCCTAATGTGATTTCTTTATAATGGGTGTTTTCCTTATCTTTTCCTAGTGTCTAAACTCTTCTCCATGGCTGGACCCCCAAATAATATTCCTTTACGTGCTAAGGGGTAACTAGAGAGTGGGATAGGTTTAATAACTACCCTAACCGTAACACGTACCCTAACGGTAACCCCTACCCTAACCCTAACACGTACCCTAATCCTAACCCGTACCCTAAACCGAGCCCTAACCCTAACACTAACCCTAACCCTAACCCTAACCCATACCCTACGCCGTACCCGAAGCCCTCCCCGAACCCGTACCCTAAGCCGTACCCTAAGCCTAACCCTAAGCCTAACCCTAACCCTAGGCTACCCTTGACTGCTTCTGCCTCCAATAGATTTCCTAAGCACTAGTGTTTTAAAGAACAGCTTAAAAAGAGAATCCTAATGTGATTTCTTTATAATGGGTGTGTTCCTTATCTAATCCTAGTGTCTAAACTCTTCTCCATGGCTGGACCCCCAAATAATATTCCTTTACGTGCTAAGGGGTATCTAGAGAGTGGGATAGGTTTAATCACTACCCTAACCCTAACGCGTACCATAAACCTAAACCCTACCCTAACCCTAACACGTACCCTAATCCTAACCCGTACCCTAAACCGAGCCCTAACCCTAACACTAACCCTAACCCTAACCCTAACCCATACCCTACGCCGTACCCGAAGCCCTCCCCGAACCCGTACCCTAAGCCGTACCCTAAGCCTAACCCTAAGCCTAACTCTAACCCTAGGCTACCCTTGACTGCTTCTGCCTCCAATAGATTTCCTAAGCACTAGTGTTTTAAGGAACAGCTTAAAAAGAGAATCCTAATGTGATTTCTTTATAATGTGTGTGTTCCTTATATTATCTTAGTGTCTAAACTCTTCTCCATGGCTGGACCCCCAAATAATATTCCTTTACGTGCTAAGGGGTATCTAGAGAGTGGGATAGGTTTAATAACTACCCTAACCCTAACGCGTACCCTAACCCTAACCCCTAACCTAACCCTAACACGTACCCTAATCCTAACCCGTACCCTAAACCGAGCCCTAACCCTAACACTAACCCTAACCCTAACCCTAACCCATACCCTACGCCGTACCCGAAGCCCTCCCCGAACCCGTACCCTAAGCCGTACCCTAAGCCTAACCCTAAGCCTAACCCTAACCCTAGGCTACGCTTGACTGCTTCTGCCTCCAATAGATTTCCTAAGCACTAGTGTTTTAAGGAACAGCTTAAAAAGAGAATCCTAATGTGATTTCTTTATAATGGGTGTGTTCCTTATCTTATCCTAGTGTCTAAACTCTTCTCCATGGCTGGACCCCCAAATAATATTCCTTTACGTGCTAAGGGGTAACTAGAGAGTGGGATAGGTTTAATAACTACCCTAACCCTAACGCGTACCCTAACGCTAACCCCTACCCTAACCCTAACACGTACCCTAATCCTAACCCGTACCCTAAACCGAGCCCTAACCCTAACACTAACCCTAACCCTAACCCTAACCCATACCCTACGCCGTACCCGAAGCCCTCCCCGAACCCGTACCCTAAGCCGTACCCTAAGCCTAACCCTAAGCCTAACTCTAACCCTAGGCTACCCTTGACTGCTTCTGCCTCCAATAGATTTCCTAAGCACTAGTGTTTTAAGGAACAGCTTAAAAAGAGAATCCTAATGTGATTTCTTTATTATGTGTGTGTTCCTTATATTATCTTAGTGTCTAAACTCTTCTCCATGGCTGGACCCCCAAATAATATTCCTTTACGTGCTAAGGGGTATCTAGAGAGTGGGATAGGTTTAATAACTACCCTAACCCTAACGCGTACCCTAACCCTAACCCCTAACCTAACCCTAACACGTACCCTAATCCTAACCCGTACCCTAAACCGAGCCCTAACCCTAACACTAACCCTAACCCTAACCCTAACCCATACCCTACGCCGTACCCGAAGCCCTCCCCGAACCCGTACCCTAAGCCGTACCCTAAGCCTAACCCTAAGCCTAACCCTAACCCTAGGATACGCTTGACTGCTTCTGCCTCCAATAGATTTCCTAAGCACTAGTGTTTTAAGGAACAGCTTAAAAAGAGAATCCTAATGTGATTTCTTTATAATGGGTGTGTTCCTTATCTTATCCTAGTGTCTAAACTCTTCTCCATGGCTGGACCCCCAAATAATATTCCTTTACGTGCTAAGGGGTAACTAGAGAGTGGGATAGGTTTAATAACTACCCTAACCCTAACGCGTACCCTAACGCTAACCCCTACCCTAACCCTAACACGTACCCTAATCCTAACCCGTACCCTAAACCGAGCCCTAACCCTAACACTAACCCTAACCCTAACCCTAACCCATACCCTACGCCGTACCCGAAGCCCTCCCCGAACCCGTACCCTAAGCCGTACCCTAAGCCTAACCCTAACCCTAGGCTACCCTTGACTGCTTCTGCCTCCAAGAGATTTCCTAAGCACTAGTGTTTTAAGGAACAGCTTAAAAAGTAAATCCTAATGTGATTTCTTTATAATGGGTGTGTTCCTTATCTAATCCTAGTGTCTAAACTCTTCTCCATGGCTGGACCCCCATATAATATTCCTTTATGTGCTAAGGGGTATCTAGAGAGTGGGATAGGTTTAATCACTACCCTATCCCTAACGCGTACCATAACCCTAACCCCTACCCTAACCCTAACACGTACCCTAATCCTAACACGTACCCTAAACCGAGCCCTAACCCTAACACTAACCCTAACCCTAACCCTAACCCATACCCTACGCCGTACCCGAAGCCCTCCCCGAACCCGTACCCTAAGCCGTACCCTAAGCCTAACCCTAAGCCTAACCCTAACCCTAGGCTACCCTTGACTGCTTCTGCCTCCAATAGATTTCCTGAGCACTAGTGTTTTAAGGAACAGCTTAAAAAGAGAATCCTAATGTGATTTCTTTATAATGGGTGTTTTCCTTATCTTTTCCTAGTGTCTAAACTCTTCTCCATGGCTGGACCCCCAAATAATATTCCTTTACTTGCTAAGGGGTAACTAGAGAGTGGGATAGGTTTAATAACTACCCTAACCGTAACACGTACCCTAACGGTAACCCCTACCCTAACCCTAACACGTACCCTAATCCTAACCCGTACCCTAAACCGAGCCCTAACCCTAACACAACCCTAACCCTAACCCTAACCCATACCCTACGCCGTACCCGAAGCCCTCCCCGAACCCGTACCCTAAGCCGTACCCTAAGCCTAACCCTAAGCCTAACCCTAACCCTAGGCTACCCTTGACTGCTTCTGCCTCCAATAGATTTCCTAAGCACTAGTGTTTTAAAGAACAGCTTAAAAAGAGAATCCTAATGTGATTTCTTTATAATGGGTGTGTTCCTTATCTAATCCTAGTGTCTAAACTCTTCTCCATGGCTGGACCCCCAAATAATATTCCTTTACGTGCTAAGGGGTAACTAGAGAGTGGGATAGGTTTAATAACTACCCTAACCGTAACACGTACCCTAACGGTAACCCCTACCCTAACCCTAACATGTACCCTAATCCTAACCCGTACCCTAAACCGAGCCCTAACCCTAACACTAACCCTAACCCTAACCCTAACCCATAACCTACGCCGTACCCGAAGCCCTCCCCGAACCCGTACCCTAAGCCGTACCCTAAGCCTAACCCTAAGCCTAACCCTAACCCTAGGCTACCCTTGACTGCTTCTGCCTCCAATAGATTTCCTAAGCACTAGTGTTTTAAAGAACAGCTTAAAAAGAGAATCCTAATGTGATTTCTTTATAATGGGTGTGTTCCTTATCTAATCCTAGTGTCTAAACTCTTCTCCATGGCTGGACCCCCAAATAATATTCCTTTACGTGCTAAGGGGTATCTAGAGAGTGGGATAGGTTTAATCACTACCCTAACCCTAACGCGTACCATAACCCTAAACCCTACCCTAACCCTAACACGTACCCTAATCCTAACCCGTACCCTAAACAGAGCCCTAACCCTAACACTAACCCTAACCCTAACCCTAACCCATACCCTACGCCGTACCCGAAGCCCTCCCCGAACCCGTACCCTAAGCCGTACCCTAAGCCTAACCCTAAGCCTAACTCTAACCCTAGGCTACCCTTGACTGCTTCTGCCTCCAATAGATTTCCGAAGCACTAGTGTTTTAAGGAACAGCTTAAAAAGAGAATCCTAATGTGATTTCTTTATAATGTGTGTGTTCCTTATATTATCTTAGTGTCTAAACTCTTCTCCATGGCTGGACCCCCAAATAATATTCCTTTACGTGCTAAGGGGTATCTAGAGAGTGGGATAGGTTTAATAACTACCCTAACCCTAACGCGTACCCTAACCCTAACCCCTAACCTAACCCTAACACGTACCCTAATCCTAACCCGTACCCTAAATAGAGCCCTAACCCTAACACTAACCCTAACCCTAACCCTAACCCATACCCTACGCCGTACCCGAAGCCCTCCCCGAACCCGTACCCTAAGCCGTACCCTAAGCCTAACCCTAAGCCTAACCCTAACCCTAGGCTACGCTTGACTGCTTCTGCCTCCAATAGATTTCCTAAGCACTAGTGTTTTAAGGAACAGCTTAAAAAGAGAATCCTAATGTGATTTCTTTATAATGGGTGTGTTCCTTATCTTATCCTAGTGTCTAAACTCTTCTCCATGGCTGGACCCCCAAATAATATTCCTTTACGTGCTAAGGGGTAACTAGAGAGTGGGATAGGTTTAATAACTACCCTAACCCTAACGCGTACCCTAACGCTAACCCCTACCCTAACCCTAACACGTACCCTAATCCTAACCCGTACCCTAAACCGAGCCCTAACCCTAACACTAACCCTAACCCTAACCCTAACCCATACCCTACGCCGTACCCGAAGCCCTCCCCGAACCCGTACCCTAAGCCGTACCCTAAGCCTAACCCTAACCCTAGGCTACCCTTGACTGCTTCTGCCTCCAAGAGATTTCCTAAGCACTAGTGTTTTAAGGAACAGCTTAAAAAGTAAATCCTAATGTGATTTCTTTATAATGGGTGTGTTCCTTATCTAATCCTAGTGTCTAAACTCTTCTCCATGGCTGGACCCCCATATAATATTCCTTTATGTGCTAAGGGGTATCTAGAGAGTGGGATAGGTTTAATCACTACCCTATCCCTAACGCGTACCATAACCCTAACCCCTACCCTAACCCTAACACGTACCCTAATCCTAACACGTACCCTAAACCGAGCCCTAACCCTAACACTAACCCTAACCCTAACCCTAACCCATACCCTACGCCGTACCCGAAGCCCTCCCCGAACCCGTACCCTAAGCCGTACCCTAAGCCTAACCCTAAGCCTAACCCTAACCCTAGGCTACCCTTGACTGCTTCTGCCTCCAATAGATTTCCTGAGCACTAGTGTTTTAAGGAACAGCTTAAAAAGAGAATCCTAATGTGATTTCTTTATAATGGGTGTTTTCCTTATCTTTTCCTAGTGTCTAAACTCTTCTCCATGGCTGGACCCCCAAATAATATTCCTTTACTTGCTAAGGGGTAACTAGAGAGTGGGATAGGTTTAATAACTACCCTAACCGTAACACGTACCCTAACGGTAACCCCTACCCTAACCCTAACACGTACCCTAATCCTAACCCGTACCCTAAACCGAGCCCTAACCCTAACACAACCCTAACCCTAACCCTAACCCATACCCTACGCCGTACCCGAAGCCCTCCCCGAACCCGTACCCTAAGCCGTACCCTAAGCCTAACCCTAAGCCTAACCCTAACCCTAGGCTACCCTTGACTGCTTCTGCCTCCAATAGATTTCCTAAGCACTAGTGTTTTAAAGAACAGCTTAAAAAGAGAATCCTAATGTGATTTCTTTATAATGGGTGTGTTCCTTATCTAATCCTAGTGTCTAAACTCTTCTCCATGGCTGGACCCCCAAATAATATTCCTTTACGTGCTAAGGGGTAACTAGAGAGTGGGATAGGTTTAATAACTACCCTAACCGTAACACGTACCCTAACGGTAACCCCTACCCTAACCCTAACACGTACCCTAATCCTAACCCGTACCCTAAACCGAGCCCTAACCCTAACACTAACCCTAACCCTAACCCTAACCCATAACCTACGCCGTACCCGAAGCCCTCCCCGAACCCGTACCCTAAGCCGTACCCTAAGCCTAACCCTAAGCCTAACCCTAACCCTAGGCTACCCTTGACTGCTTCTGCCTCCAATAGATTTCCTAAGCACTAGTGTTTTAAAGAACAGCTTAAAAAGAGAATCCTAATGTGATTTCTTTATAATGGGTGTGTTCCTTATCTAATCCTAGTGTCTAAACTCTTCTCCATGGCTGGACCCCCAAATAATATTCCTTTACGTGCTAAGGGGTATCTAGAGAGTGGGATAGGTTTAATCACTACCCTAACCCTAACGCGTACCATAACCCTAAACCCTACCCTAACCCTAACACGTACCCTAATCCTAACCCGTACCCTAAATAGAGCCCTAACCCTAACACTAACCCTAACCCTAACCCTAACCCATACCCTACGCCGTACCCGAAGCCCTCCCCGAACCCGTACCCTAAGCCGTACCCTAAGCCTAACCCTAAGCCTAACCCTAACCCTAGGCTACGCTTGACTGCTTCTGCCTCCAATAGATTTCCTAAGCACTAGTGTTTTAAGGAACAGCTTAAAAAGAGAATCCTAATGTGATTTCTTTATAATGGGTGTGTTCCTTATCTTATCCTAGTGTCTAAACTCTTCTCCATGGCTGGACCCCCAAATAATATTCCTTTACGTGCTAAGGGGTAACTAGAGAGTGGGATAGGTTTAATAACTACCCTAACCCTAACGCGTACCCTAACGCTAACCCCTACCCTAACCCTAACACGTACCCTAATCCTAACCCGTACCCTAAACCGAGCCCTAACCCTAACACTAACCCTAACCCTAACCCTAACCCATACCCTACGCCGTACCCGAAGCCCTCCCCGAACCCGTACCCTAAGCCGTACCCTAAGCCTAACCCTAAGCCTAACTCTAACCCTAGGCTACCCTTGACTGCTTCTGCCTCCAATAGATTTCCTAAGCACTAGTGTTTTAAGGAACAGCTTAAAAAGAGAATCCTAATGTGATTTCTTTATTATGTGTGTGTTCCTTATATTATCTTAGTGTCTAAACTCTTCTCCATGGCTGGACCCCCAAATAATATTCCTTTACGTGCTAAGGGGTATCTAGAGAGTGGGATAGGTTTAATAACTACCCTAACCCTAACGCGTACCCTAACCCTAACCCCTAACCTAACCCTAACACGTACCCTAATCCTAACCCGTACCCTAAACCGAGCCCTAACCCTAACACTAACCCTAACCCTAACCCTAACCCATACCCTACGCCGTACCCGAAGCCCTCCCCGAACCCGTACCCTAAGCCGTACCCTAAGCCTAACCCTAAGCCTAACCCTAACCCTAGGATACGCTTGACTGCTTCTGCCTCCAATAGATTTCCTAAGCACTACTGTTTTAAGGAACAGCTTAAAAAGAGAATCCTAATGTGATTTCTTTATAATGGGTGTGTTCCTTATCTTATCCTAGTGTCTAAACTCTTCTCCATGGCTGGACCCCCAAATAATATTCCTTTACGTGCTAAGGGGTAACTAGAGAGTGGGATAGGTTTAATAACTACCCTAACCCTAACGCGTACCCTAACGCTAACCCCTACCCTAACCCTAACACGTACCCTAATCCTAACCCGTACCCTAAACCGAGCCCTAACCCTAACACTAACCCTAACCCTAACCCTAACCCATACCCTACGCCGTACCCGAAGCCCTCCCCGAACCCGTACCCTAAGCCGTACCCTAAGCCTAACCCTAACCCTAGGCTACCCTTGACTGCTTCTGCCTCCAAGAGATTTCCTAAGCACTAGTGTTTTAAGGAACAGCTTAAAAAGTAAATCCTAATGTGATTTCTTTATAATGGGTGTGTTCCTTATCTAATCCTAGTGTCTAAACTCTTCTCCATGGCTGGACCCCCATATAATATTCCTTTATGTGCTAAGGGGTATCTAGAGAGTGGGATAGGTTTAATCACTACCCTATCCCTAACGCGTACCATAACCCTAACCCCTACCCTAACCCTAACACGTACCCTAATCCTAACCCGTACCCTAAACCGAGCCCTAACCCTAACACTAACCCTAACCCTAACCCTAACCCATACCCTACGCCGTACCCGAAGCCCTCCCCGAACCCGTACCCTAAGCCGTACCCTAAGCCTAACCCTAAGCCTAACCCTAACCCTAGGCTACCCTTGACTGCTTCTGCCTCCAATAGATTTCCTGAGCACTAGTGTTTTAAGGAACAGCTTAAAAAGAGAATCCTAATGTGATTTCTTTATAATGGGTGTTTTCCTTATCTTTTCCTAGTGTCTAAACTCTTCTCCATGGCTGGACCCCCAAATAATATTCCTTTACTTGCTAAGGGGTAACTAGAGAGTGGGATAGGTTTAATAACTACCCTAACCGTAACACGTACCCTAACGGTAACCCCTACCCTAACCCTAACACGTACCCTAATCCTAACCCGTACCCTAAACCGAGCCCTAACCCTAACACTAACCCTAACCCTAACCCTAACCCATATCCTACGCCGTACCCGAAGCCCTCCCCGAACCCGTACCCTAAGCCGTACCCTAAGCCTAACCCTAAGCCTAACCCTAACCCTAGGCTACCCTTGACTGCTTCTGCCTCCAATAGATTTCCTAAGCAGTAGTGTTTTAAAGAACAGCTTAAAAAGAGAATCCTAATGTGATTTCTTTATAATGGGTGTGTTCCTTATCTAATCCTAGTGTCTAAACTCTTCTCCATGGCTGGACCCCCAAATAATATTCCTTTACGTGCTAAGGGGTATCTAGAGAGTGGGATAGGTTTAATCACTACCCTAACCCTAACGCGTACCATAAACCTAAACCCTACCCTAACCCTAACACGTACCCTAATCCTAACCCGTACCCTAAACCGAGCCCTAACCCTAACACTAACCCTAACCCTAACCCTAACCCATACCCTACGCCGTACCCGAAGCCCTCCCCGAACCCGTACCCTAAGCCTAACCCTAAGCCTAATCCTAAGCCTAACTCTAACCCTAGGCTACCCTTGACTGCTTCTGCCTCCAATAGATTTCCTAAGCACTAGTGTTTTAAGGAACAGCTTAAAAAGAGAATCCTAATGTGATTTCTTTATAATGTGTGTGTTCCTTATATTATCTTAGTGTCTAAACTCTTCTCCATGGCTGGACCCCCAAATAATATTCCTTTACGTGCTAAGGGGTATCTAGAGAGTGGGATAGGTTTAATAACTACCCTAACCCTAACGCGTACCCTAACCCTAACCCCTAACCTAACCCTAACACGTACCCTAATCCTAACCCGTACCCTAAACCGAGCCCTAACCCTAACACTAACCCTAACCCTAACCCTAACCCATACCCTACGCCGTACCCGAAGCCCTCCCCGAACCCGTACCCTAAGCCGTACCCTAAGCCTAACCCTAAGCCTAACTCTAACCCTAGGCTACCCTTGACTGCTTCTGCCTCCAATAGATTTCCTAAGCACTAGTGTTTTAAGGAACAGCTTAAAAAGAGAATCCTAATGTGATTTCTTTATAATGGGTGTGTTCCTTATCTTATCCTAGTGTCTAAACTCTTCTCCATGGCTGGACCCCCAAATAATATTCCTTTACGTGCTAAGGGGTAACTAGAGAGTGGGATAGGTTTAATAACTACCCTAACCCTAACGCGTACCCTAACGCTAACCCCTACCCTAACCCTAACACGTACCCTAATCCTAACCCGTACCCTAAACCGAGCCCTAACCCTAACACTAACCCTAACCCTAACCCTAACCCATACCCTACGCCGTACCCGAAGCCCTCCCCGAACCCGTACCCTAAGCCGTACCCTAAGCCTAACCCTAAGCCTAACTCTAACCCTAGGCTACCCTTGACTGCTTCTGCCTCCAATAGATTTCCTAAGCACTAGTGTTTTAAGGAACAGCTTAAAAAGAGAATCCTAATGTGATTTCTTTATTATGTGTGTGTTCCTTATATTATCTTAGTGTCTAAACTCTTCTCCATGGCTGGACCCCCAAATAATATTCCTTTACGTGCTAAGGGGTATCTAGAGAGTGGGATAGGTTTAATAACTACCCTAACCCTAACGCGTACCCTAACCCTAACCCCTAACCTAACCCTAACACGTACCCTAATCCTAACCCGTACCCTAAACCGAGCCCTAACCCTAACACTAACCCTAACCCTAACCCTAACCCATACCCTACGCCGTACCCGAAGCCCTCCCCGAACCCGTACCCTAAGCCGTACCCTAAGCCTAACCCTAAGCCTAACCCTAACCCTAGGATACGCTTGACTGCTTCTGCCTCCAATAGATTTCCTAAGCACTAGTGTTTTAAGGAACAGCTTAAAAAGAGAATCCTAATGTGATTTCTTTATAATGGGTGTGTTCCTTATCTTATCCTAGTGTCTAAACTCTTCTCCATGGCTGGACCC
Organism: Balaenoptera physalus; assembly: GCF_965194825.1. Classification (NCBI taxonomy): domain Eukaryota; kingdom Metazoa; phylum Chordata; class Mammalia; order Artiodactyla; family Balaenopteridae; genus Balaenoptera; species Balaenoptera physalus. Next base: position 784,411 of record NW_028126324.1, on the reverse strand, counting down.
CCAAATAATATTCCTTTACGTGCTAAGGGGTAACTAGAGAGTGGGATAGGTTTAATAACTACCCTAACCCTAACGCGTACCCTAACGCTAACCCCTACCCTAACCCTAACACGTACCCTAATCCTAACCCGTACCCTAAACCGAGCCCTAACCCTAACACTAACCCTAACCCTAACCCTAACCCATACCCTACGCCGTACCCGAAGCCCTCCCCGAACCCGTACCCTAAGCCGTACCCTAAGCCTAACCCTAAGCCTAACCCTAACCCTAGGATACGCTTGACTGCTTCTGCCTCCAATAGATTTCCTAAGCACTAGTGTTTTAAGGAACAGCTTAAAAAGAAAATCCTAATGTGATTTCTTTATAATGGGTGTGTTCCTTATCTTATCCTAGTGTCTAAACTCTTCTCCATGGCTGGACCCCCAAATAATATTCCTTTACGTGCTAAGGGGTAACTAGAGAGTGGGATAGGTTTAATAACTACCCTAACCCTAACGCGTACCCTAACGCTAACCCCTACCCTAACCCTAACACGTACCCTAATCCTAACCCGTACCCTAAACCGAGCCCTAACCCTAACACTAACCCTAACCCTAACCCTAACCCATACCCTACGCCGTACCCGAAGCCCTCCCCGAACCCGTACCCTAAGCCGTACCCTAAGCCTAACCCTAACCCTAGGCTACCCTTGACTGCTTCTGCCTCCAAGAGATTTCCTAAGCACTAGTGTTTTAAGGAACAGCTTAAAAAGTAAATCCTAATGTGATTTCTTTATAATGGGTGTGTTCCTTATCTAATCCTAGTGTCTAAACTCTTCTCCATGGCTGGACCCCCATATAATATTCCTTTATGTGCTAAGGGGTATCTAGAGAGTGGGATAGGTTTAATCACTACCCTATCCCTAACGCGTACCATAACCCTAACCCCTACCCTAACCCTAACACGTACCCTAATCCTAACCCGTACCCTAAACCGAGCCCTAACCCTAACACTAACCCTAACCCTAACCCTAACCCATACCCTACGCCGTACCCGAAGCCCTCCCCGAACCCGTACCCTAAGCCGTACCCTAAGCCTAACCCTAAGCCTAACCCTAACCCTAGGCTACCCTTGACTGCTTCTGCCTCCAATAGATTTCCTGAGCACTAGTGTTTTAAGGAACAGCTTAAAAAGAGAATCCTAATGTGATTTCTTTATAATGGGTGTTTTCCTTATCTTTTCCTAGTGTCTAAACTCTTCTCCATGGCTGGACCCCCAAATAATATTCCTTTACGTGCTAAGGGGTAACTAGAGAGTGGGATAGGTTTAATAACTACCCTAACCGTAACACGTACCCTAACGGTAACCCCTACCCTAACCCTAACACGTACCCTAATCCTAACCCGTACCCTAAACCGAGCCCTAACCCTAACACTAACCCTAACCCTAACCCTAACCCATACCCTACGCCGTACCCGAAGCCCTCCCCGAACCCGTACCCTAAGCCGTACCCTAAGCCTAACCCTAAGCCTAACCCTAACCCTAGGCTACCCTTGACTGCTTCTGCCTCCAATAGATTTCCTAAGCAGTAGTGTTTTAAAGAACAGCTTAAAAAGAGAATCCTAATGTGATTTCTTTATAATGGGTGTGTTCCTTATCTAATCCTAGTGTCTAAACTCTTCTCCATGGCTGGACCCCCAAATAATATTCCTTTACGTGCTAAGGGGTATCTAGAGAGTGGGATAGGTTTAATCACTACCCTAACCCTAACGCGTACCATAAACCTAAACCCTACCCTAACCCTAACACGTACCCTAATCCTAACCCGTACCCTAAACCGAGCCCTAACCCTAACACTAACCCTAACCCTAACCCTAACCCATACCCTATGCCGTACCCGAAGCCCTCCCCGAACCCGTACCCTAAGCCGTACCCTAAGCCTAACCCTAAGCCTAACTCTAACCCTAGGCTACCCTTGACTGCTTCTGCCTCCAATAGATTTCCTAAGCACTAGTGTTTTAAGGAACAGCTTAAAAAGAGAATCCTAATGTGATTTCTTTATAATGTGTGTGTTCCTTATATTATCTTAGTGTCTAAACTCTTCTCCATGGCTGGACCCCCAAATAATATTCCTTTACGTGCTAAGGGGTATCTAGAGAGTGGGATAGGTTTAATAACTACCCTAACCCTAACGCGTACACTAACCCTAACCCCTAACCTAACCCTAACACGTACCCTAATCCTAACCCGTACCCTAAACCGAGCCCTAACCCTAACACTAACCCTAACCCTAACCCTAACCCATACCCTACGCAGTACCCGAAGCCCTCCCCGAACCCGTAAACTAAGCCGTACCCTAAGCCTAACCCTAAGCCTAACCCTAACCCTAGGCTACGCTTGACTGCTTCTGCCTCCAATAGATTTCCTAAGCACTAGTGTTTTAAGGAACAGCTTAAAAAGAGAATCCTAATGTGATTTCTTTATAATGGGTGTGTTCCTTATCTTATCCTAGTGTCTAAACTCTTCTCCATGGCTGGACCCCCAAATAATATTCCTTTACGTGCTAAGGGGTAACTAGAGAGTGGGATAGGTTTAATAACTACCCTAACCCTAACGCGTACCCTAACGCTAACCCCTACCCTAACCCTAACACGTACCCTAATCCTAACCCGTACCCTAAACCGAGCCCTAACCCTAACACTAACCCTAACCCTAACCCTAACCCATACCCTACGCCGTACCCGAAGCCCTCCCCGAACCCGTACCCTAAGCCGTATCCTAAGCCTAACCCTAAGCCTAACTCTAACCCTAGGCTACCCTTGACTGCTTCTGCCTCCAATAGATTTCCTAAGCACTAGTGTTTTAAGGAACAGCTTAAAAAGAGAATCCTAATGTGATTTCTTTATTATGTGTGTGTTCCTTATATTATCTTAGTGTCTAAACTCTTCTCCATGGCTGGACCCCCAAATAATATTCCTTTACGTGCTAAGGGGTATCTAGAGAGTGGGATAGGTTTAATAACTACCCTAACACTAACGCGTACCCTAACCCTAACCCCTAACCTAACCCTAACACGTACCCTAATCCTAACCCGTACCCTAAACCGAGCCCTAACCCTAACACTAACCCTAACCCTAACCCTAACCCATACCCTACGCCGTACCCGAAGCCCTCCCCGAACCCGTACCCTAAGCCGTACCCTAAGCCTAACCCTAACCCTAGGATACGCTTGACTGCTTCTGCATCCAATAGATTTCCTAAGCACTAGTGTTTTAAGGAACAGCTTAAAAAGAGAATCCTAATGTGATTTCTTTATAATGGGTGTGTTCCTTATCTTATCCTAGTGTCTAAACTCTTCTCCATGGCTGGACCCCCAAATAATATTCCTTTACGTGCTAAGGGGTAACTAGAGAGTGGGATAGGTTTAATAACTACCCTAACCCTAACGCGTACCCTAACGCTAACCCCTACCCTAACCCTAACACGTACCCTAATCCTAACCCGTACCCTAAACCGAGCCCTAACCCTAACACTAACCCTAACCCTAACCCTAACCCATACCCTACGCCGTACCCGAAGCCCTCCCCGAACCCGTACCCTAAGCCGTACCCTAAGCCTAACCCTAACCCTAGGCTACCCTTGACTGCTTCTGCCTCCAAGAGATTTCCTAAGCACTAGTGTTTTAAGGAACAGCTTAAAAAGTAAATCCTAATGTGATTTCTTTATAATGGGTGTGTTCCTTATCTAATCCTAGTGTCTAAACTCTTCTCCATGGCTGGACCCCCATATAATATTCCTTTATGTGCTAAGGGGTATCTAGAGAGTGGGATAGGTTTAATCACTACCCTAACCCTAACGCGTACCATAACCCTAACCCCTACCCTAACCCTAACACGTACCCTAATCCTAACCCGTACCCTAAACCGAGCCCTAACCCTAACACTAACCCTAACCCTAACCCTAACCCATACCCTACGCCGTACCCGAAGCCCTCCCCGAACCCGTACCCTAAGCCGTACCCTAAGCCTAACCCTAAGCCTAACTCTAACCCTAGGCTACCCTTGACTGCTTCTGCCTCCAATAGATTTCCTAAGCACTAGTGTTTTAAGGAACAGCTTAAAAAGAGAATCCTAATGTGATTTCTTTATTATGTGTGTGTTCCTTATATTATCTTAGTGTCTAAACTCTTCTCCATGGCTGGACCCCCAAATAATATTCCTTTACGTGCTAAGGGGTATCTAGAGAGTGGGATAGGTTTAATAACTACCCTAACCCTAACGCGTACCCTAACCCTAACCCCTAACCTAACCCTAACACGTACCCTAATCCTAACCCGTACCCTAAACCGAGCCCTAACCCTAACACTAACCCTAACCTTAACCCTAACCCATACCCTACGCCGTACCCGAAGCCCTCCCCGAACCCGTACCCTAAGCCGTACCCTAAGCCTAACCCTAAGCCTAACCCTAACCCTAGGCTACGCTTGACTGCTTCTGCCTCCAATAGATTTCCTAAGCACTAGTGTTTTAAGGAACAGCTTAAAAAGAGAATCCTAATGTGATTTCTTTATAATGGGTGTGTTCCTTATCTTATCCTAGTGTCTAAACTCTTCTCCATGGCTGGACCCCCAAATAATATTCCTTTACGTGCTAAGGGGTAACTAGAGAGTGGGATAGGTTTAATAACTACCCTAACCCTAACGCGTACCCTAACGCTAACCCCTACCCTAACCCTAACACGTACCCTAATCCTAACCCGTACCCTAAACCGAGCCCTAACCCTAACACTAACCCTAACCCTAACCCTAACCCATACCCTACGCCGTACCCGAAGCCCTCCCCGAACCCGTACCCTAAGCCGTACCCTAAGCCTAACCCTAACCCTAGGCTACCCTTGACTGCTTCTGCCTCCAAGAGATTTCCTAAGCACTAGTGTTTTAAGGAACAGCTTAAAAAGTAAATCCTAATGTGATTTCTTTATAATGGGTGTGTTCCTTATCTAATCCTAGTGTCTAAACTCTTCTCCATGGCTGGACCCCCATATAATATTCCTTTATGTGCTAAGGGGTATCTAGAGAGTGGGATAGGTTTAATCACTACCCTATCCCTAACGCGTACCATAACCCTAACCCCTACCCTAACCCTAACACGAACCCTAATCCTAACCCGTACCCTAAACCGAGCCCTAACCCTAACACTAACCCTAACCCTAACCCTAACCCATACCCTACGCCGTACCCGAAGCCCTCCCCGAACCCGTACCCTAAGCCGTACCCTAAGCCTAACCCTAAGCCTAACCCTAACCCTAGGCTACCCTTGACTGCTTCTGCCTCCAATAGATTTCCTGAGCACTATTGTTTTAAGGAACAGCTTAAAAAGAGAATCCTAATGTGATTTCTTTATAATGGGTGTTTTCCTTATCTTTTCCTAGTGTCTAAACTCTTCTCCATGGCTGGACCCCCAAATAATATTCCTTTACGTGCTAAGGGGTAACCAGAGAGTGGGATAGGTTTAATAACTACCCTAACCGTAACACGTACCCTAACGGTAACCCCTACCCTAACCCTAACACGTACCCTAATCCTAACCCGTACCCTAAACCGAGCCCTAACCCTAACACTAACCCTAACCCTAACCCTAACCCATACCCTACGCCGTACCCGAAGCCCTCCCCGAACCCGTACCCTAAGCCGTACCCTAAGCCTAACCCTAAGCCTAACCCTAACCCTAGGCTACCCTTGACTGCTTCTGCCTCCAATAGATTTCCTAAGCACTAGTGTTTTAAAGAACAGCTTAAAAAGAGAATCCTAATTTGATTTCTTTATAATGAATGTGTTCCTTATCTAATCCTAGTGTCTAAACTCTTCTCCATGGCTGGATCCCCAAATAATATTCCTTTACGTGCTAAGGGGTATCTAGAGAGTGGGATAGGTTTAATCACTACCCTAACCCTAACGCGTACCATAACCCTAAACCCTACCCTAACCCTAACACGTACCCTAATCCTAACCCGTACCCTAAACCGAGCCCTAACCCTAACACTAACCCTAACCCTAACCCTAACCCATACCCTACGCCGTACCCGAAGCCCTCCCCGAACCCGTACCCTAAGCCGTACCCTAAGCCTAACCCGAAGCCTAACTCTAACCCTAGGCTACCCTTGACTGCTTCTGCCTCCAATAGATTTCCTGAGCACTAGTGTTTTAAGGAACAGCTTAAAAAGAGAATCCTAATGTGATTTCTTTATAATGGGTGTTTTCCTTATCTTTTCCTAGTGTCGAAACTCTTCTCCATGGCTGGACCCCCAAATAATATTCCTTTACGTGCTAAGGGGTAACCAGAGAGTGGGATAGGTTTAATAACTACCCTAACCGTAACACGTACCCTAACGGTAACCCCTACCCTAACCCTAACACGTACCCTAATCCTAACCCGTACCCTAAACCGAGCCCTAACCCTAACACTAACCCTAACCCTAACCCTAACCCATACCCTACGCCGTACCCAAAGCCCTCCCCGAACCCGTACCCTAAGCCGTACCCTAAGCCTAACCCTAAGCCTAACCCTAACCCTAGGCAACCCTTGACTGCTTCTGCCTCCAATAGATTTCCTAAGCACTAGTGTTTTAAAGAACAGCTTAAAAAGAGAATCCTAATGTGATTTCTTTATAATGGGTGTGTTCCTTATCTAATCCTAGAGTCTAAACTCTTCTCCATGGCTGGATCCCCAAATAATATTCCTTTACGTGCTAAGGGGTATCTAGAGAGTGGGATAGGTTTAATCACTACCCTAACCCTAACGCGTACCATAACCCTAAACCCTACCCTAACCCTAACACGTACCCTAATCCTAACGCGTACCCTAAACCGAGCCCTAACCCTAACACTAACCCTAACCCTAACCCTAACCCATACCCTACGCCGTACCCGAAGCCCTCCCCGAACCCGTACCCTAAGCCGTACCCTAAGCCTAACCCGAAGCCTTACTCTAACCCTAGGCTACCCTTGACTGCTTCTGCCTCCAATAGATTTCCGAAGCACTAGTGTTTTAAGGAACAGCTTAAAAAGAGAATCCTAATGTGATTTCTTTATAATGTGTGTGTTCCTTATATTATCTTAGTGTCTAAACTCTTCTCCATGGCTGGACCCCCAAATAATATTCCTTTACGTGCTAAGGGGTATCTAGAGAGTGGGATAGGTTTAATCACTACCCTAACCCTAACGCGTACCATAACCCTAACCCCTACCCTAACCCTAACACGTACCCTAATCCTAACCCGTACCCTAAACCGAGCCCTAACCCTAACACTAACCCTAACCCTAACCCATACCCTACGCCGTACCCGAAACCCTCCCCGAACCCGTACCCTAAGCCGTACCCTAAGCCTAACCCTAAGCCTAACCCCAACCATAGGCTACCCTTGACTGCTTCTGCCTCCAATATATTTCCTAAGCACTAGTGTTTTAAGGAAGAGCTTAAAAAGAGAATCCTAATGTGATTTCTTTATAATGGGTGTGTTCCTTATCTTATCCTAGTGTCTAAACACTCCTCCATGGCTGGACCCCCAAATAATATTCCTTTACGTGCTAAGGGGTAACTAGAGAGTGGGATAGGTTTAATAACTACCCTAACCGTAACGCGTACCCTAACGCTAACCCCTACCCTAACCCTAACACGTACCCTAATCCTAACCCGTACCCTAAACAGAGCCCTAACCCTAACACTAACCCTAACCCTAACCCTAACCCATACCCTACGCCGTACCCGAAGCCCTCCCCGAAACCGTACCCTAAGCCGTACCCTAAGCCTAACCCTAAGCCTAACCCTAACCCTAGGCTACCCTTGACTGCTTCTGCCTCCAATAGATTTCCTAAGCACTAGTGTTTTAAGGAACAGCTTAAAAAGAGAATCCTAATGTGATTTCTTTATAATGGGTGTGTTCCTTATATTATCTTAGTGTCTAAACTCTTCTCCATGGCTGGACCCCCAAATAATATTCCTTTACGTGCTAAGGGGTATCTAGAGAGTGGGATAGGTTTAATCACTATCCTAACCCTAACGCGTACCATAACCCTAACCCCTACCCTAACCCTAACACGTACCCTAATCCTAACCCGTACCCTAAATCGAGCCCTAACCCTAACACTAACCCTAACCCTAACCCTAACCCATACCCTACGCCGTACCCGAAGCCCTCCCCGAACCCGTACCCTAAGCCGTACCCTAAGCCTAACCCTAAGCCTAACTCTAACCCTAGGCTACCCTTGAGTGCTTCTGCCTCCAATAGATTTCCTAAGCACTAGTGTTTTAAGGAACAGCTTAAAAAGAGAATCCTAATGTGATTTCTTTATAATGTGTGTGTTCCTTATATTATCTTAGTGTCTAAACTCTTCTCCATGGCTGGACCCCCAAATAATATTCCTTTACGTGCTAAGGGGTATCTAGAGAGTGGGATAGGTTTAATAACTACCCTAACCCTAACGCGTACCCTAACCCTAACCCCTACCCTAACCCTAACACGTACCCTAATCCTAACCCATACCCTAAACCGAGCCCTAACCCTAACACTAACCCTAACCCTAACCCTCACACATACCCTACGCCGTACCCGAAGCCCTCCCCGAACCCGTACCCTATGCCGTACCCTAAGCCTAACCCTAAGCCTAACTCTAACCCTAGGCTACCCTTGACTGCTTCTGCCTCCAAAAGATTTCCTAAGCACTAGTGTTTTAAGGAACAGCTTAAAAAGAGAATCCTAATGTGATTTCTTTATAATGTGTGTGTTCCTTATATTATCTTAGTGTCTAAACTCTTCTCCATGGCTGGACCCCCAAATAATATTCCTTTACGTGCTAAGGGGTATCTAGAGAGTGGGATAGGTTTAATAACTACCCTAACCCTAACGCGTACCCTAACCCTAACCCCTAACCTAACCCTAACACGTACCCTAATCCTAACCTGTACCCTAAACCGAGCCCTAACCCTAACACTAAACCTAACCCTAACCCTAACCCATACCCTATGCCATACACGAATCCCTCCCCGAACCCGTACCCTAAGCCGTACCCTAAGCCTAACCCTAAGCCTAACCCTAACCCTAGGCTACCCTTGACTGCTTCTGCCTCCAATAGATTTCCTAAGCACTAGTGTTTTAAGGAACAGCTTAAAAAGAGAATCCTAATGTGATTTCTTTATAATGGGTGTGTTCCTTATCTTATCCTAGTGTCTAAACTCTTCTCCATGGCTGGACCCCTAAATAATATTCCTTTACGTGCTAAGGTGTAACTAGAGAGTGGGATAGGTTTAATAACTACCCTAACCCTAACGCGTACCCTAACGCTAACCCCTACCCTAACCCTAACACGTACCCTAATCCTAACCCGTACCCTAAACCGAGCCCTAACCCTAACACTAACCGTAACCCTAACCCATACCCTACGCCGTACCCGAAACCCTCCCCGAACCCGTACCCTAAGCCGTACCCTAAGCCTAACCCTAAGCCTAACCCTAACCATAGGCTACCCTTGACTGCTTCTGCCTCCAATATATTTCCTAAGCACTAGTGTTTTAAGGAACAGCTTAAAAAGAGAATCCTAATGTGATTTCTTTATAATGGGTGTGTTCCTTATCTTATCCTAGTGTCTAAACTCTCCTCCATGGCTGGACCCCCAAATAATATTCCTTTACGTGCTAAGGGGTAACTAGAGAGTGGGATAGGTTTAATAACTACCCTAACCGTAACGCGTACCCTAACGCTAACCCCTACCCTAACCCTAACACGTACCCTAATCCTAACCCGTACCCTAAACAGAGCCCTAACCCTAACACTAACCCTAACCCTAACCCTAACCCATACCCTACGCCGTACCCGAAGCCCTCTCCGAAACCGTACCCTAAGCCGTACCCTAAGCCTAACCCTAAGCCTAACCCTAACCCTAGGCTACCCTTGACTGCTTCTGCCTCCAATAGATTTCCTAAGCACTAGTGTTTTAAGGAACAGCTTAAAAAGAGAATCCTAATGTGATTTCTTTATAATGGGTGTGTTCCTTATATTATCTTAGTGTCTAAACTCTTCTCCATGGCTGGACCCCCAAATAATATTCCTTTACGTGCTAAGGGGTATCTAGAGAGTGGGATAGGTTTAATCACTACCCTAACCCTAACGCGTACCATAACCCTAACCCCTACCCTAACCCTAACACGTACCCTAATCCTAACCCGTACCCTAAACCGAGCCCTAACCCTAACACTAACCCTAACCCTAACCCTAACCCATACCCTACGCCGTACCCGAAGCCCTCCCCGAACCCGTACCCTAAGCCGTACCCTAAGCCTAACCCTAAGCCTAACTCTAACCCTAGGCTACCCTTGAGTGCTTCTGCCTCCAATAGATTTCCTAAGCACTAGTGTTTTAAGGAACAGCTTAAAAAGAGAATCCTAATGTGATTTCTTTATAATGTGTGTGTTCCTTATATTATCTTAGTGTCTAAACTCTTCTCCATGGCTGGACCCCCAAATAATATTCCTTTACGTGCTAAGGGGTATCTAGAGAGTGGGATAGGTTTAATAACTACCCTAACCCTAACGTGTACCCTAACCCTAACCCCTACCCTAACCCTAACACGTAACCTAATCCTAACCCATACCCTAAACCGAGCCCTAACCCTAACACTAACCCTAACCCTAACCCATACCCTACGCCGTACCCGAAACCCTCCCCGAACCCGTACCCTAAGCCGTACCCTAAGCCTAACTCTAAGCCTAACCCTAACCCTAGGCTACCCTTGACTGCTTCTGCCTCCAATATATTTCCTAAGCACTAGTGTTTTAAGGAACAGCTTAAAAAGAGAATCCTAATGTGATTTCTTTATAATGGGTGTGTTCCTTATCTTATCCTAGTGTCTAAACTCTCCTCCATGGCTGGACCCCCAAATAATATTCCTTTACGTGCTAAGGGGTAACTAGAGAGTGGGATAGGTTTAATAACTACCCTAACCGTAACGCGTACCCTAACGCTAACCCCTACCCTAACCCTAACACGTACCCTAATCCTAACCCGTACCCTAAACAGAGCCCTAACCCTAACACTAACCCTAACACTAACCCTAACCCATACCCTACGCCGTACCCGAAGCCCTCCCCGAAACCGTACCCTAAGCCGTACCCTAAGCCTAACCCTAAGCCTAACCCTAGGCTACCCTTGACTGCTTCTGCCTCCAATAGATTTCCTAAGCACTAGTGTTTTAAGGAACAGCTTAAAAAGAGAATCCTAATGTGATTTCTTTATAATGGGTGTGTTCCTTATATTATCTTAGTGTCTAAACTCTTCTCCATGGCTGGACCCCCAAATAATATTCCTTTACGTGCTAAGGGGTATCTAGAGAGTGGGATAGGTTTAATCACTACCCTAACCCTAACGCGTACCATAACCCTAACCCCTACCCTAACCCTAACACGTACCCTAATCCTAACCCGTACCCTAAACCGAGCCCTAACCCAAACACTAACCCTAACCCTAACCCTAACCCATACCCTACGCCGTACCCGAAGCCCTCCCCGAACCCGTACCCTAAGCCGTACCCTAAGCCTAACCCTAAGCCTAACTCTAACCCTAGGCTACCCTTGAGTGCTTCTGCCTCCAATAGATTTCCTAAGCACTAGTGTTTTAAGGAACAGCTTAAAAAGAGAATCCTAATGTGATTTCTTTATAATGTGTGTGTTCCTTATATTATCTTAGTGTCTAAACTCTTCTCCATGGCTGGACCCCCAAATAATATTCCTTTACGTGCTAAGGGGTATCTAGAGAGTGGGATAGCTTTAATAACTACCCTAACCCTAACGCGTACCCTAACCCTAACCCCTACCCTAAACCTAACACGTAACCTAATCCTAACCCATACCCTAAACCGAGCCCTAACCCTAACACTAACCCTAACCCTAACCCATACCCTACGCCGTACCCGAAACCCTCCCCGAACCCGTACCCTAAGCCGTACCCTAAGCCTAACCCTAAGCCTAACCCTTACCCTAGGCTACCCTTGACTGCTTCTGCCTCCAATATATTTCCTAAGCACTAGTGTTTTAAGGAACAGCTTAAAAAGAGAATCCTAATGTGATTTCTTTATAATGGGTGTGTTCCTTATCTTATCCTAGTGTCTAAACTCTTCTCCATGGCTGGACCCCCAAATAATATTCCTTTACGTGCTAAGGGGTAACTAGAGAGTGGGATAGGTTTAATAACTACCCTAACCGTAACGCGTACCCTAACGCTAACCCCTACCCTAACCCTAACACGTACCCTAATCCTAACCCGTACCCTAAACAGAGCCCTAACCCTAACACTAACCCTAACCCTAACCCTAACCCATACCCTACGCCGTACCCGAAGCCCTCCCCGAAACCGTACCCTAAGCCGTACCCTAAGCCTAACCCTAAGCCTAACCCTAACCCTAGGCTACCCTTGACTGCTTCTGCATCCAATAGATTTCCTAAGCACTAGTGTTTTAAGGAACAGCTTAAAAAGAGAATCCTAATGTGATTTCTTTATAATGGGTGTGTTCCTTATCTTATCCTAGTGTCTAAACTCTTCTCCATGGCTGGACCCCCAAATAATATTCCTTTACGTGCTAAGGGGTAACTAGAGAGTGGGATAGGTTTAATAACTACCCTAACCCTAACGTGTACCCTAACGCTAACCCCTACCCTAACCCTAACACGTACCCTAATCCTAACCCGTACCCTAAACCGAGCCCTAACCCTAACACTAACCCTAACCCTAACCCTAACCCATACCCTACGCCATACCCGAAGCCCTCCCCGAACCCGTACCCTAAGCCGTACCCTAAGCCTAACCCTAAGCCTAACCCTAACCCTAGGCTACCCTTGACTGCTTCTGCCTCCAATAGATTTCCTAAGCAATAGTGTTTTAAGGAACAGCTTAAAAAGAAAATCCTAATGTGATTTCTTTATAATGTGTGTGTTCCTGATATTATCTTAGTGTCTAAACTCTTCTCCATGGCTGGAACCCCAAATAATATTCCTTTACGTGCTAAGGGGTATCTAGAGAGTGGGATAGGTTTAATAACTACCCTAACCCTAACGCGTACCCTAACCCTAACCCCTACCCTAACCCTAACACGTACCCTAATCCTAACCCGTACCCTAAACCGAGCCCTAACCCTAACACTAACCCTAACCCTAACCCTCACACATACCCTATGCCGTACCCGAAGCCCTCCCCGAACCCGTACCCTAAGCCGTACCCTAAGCCTAACCCTAAGCCTAACTCTAACCCTAGGCTACCCTTGACTGCTTCTGCCTCCAAAAGATTTCCTAAGCACTAGTGTTTTAAGGAACAGCTTAAAAAGAGAATCCTAATGTGATTTCTTTATAATGTGTGTGTTCCTTATATTATCTTAGTGTCTAAACTCTTCTCCATGGCTGGACCCCCAAATAATATTCCTTTACGTGCTAAGGGGTATCTAGAGAGTGGGATAGGTTTAATAACTACCCTAACCCTAACGCGTACCCTAACCCTAACCCCTAACCTAACCCTAACACGTACCCTAATCCTAACCTGTACCCTAAACCGAGCCCTAACCCTAACACTAACCCTAACCCTAACCCATACCCTACGCCGTACCCGAAACCCTCCCCGAACCCGTACCCTAAGCCGTACCCTAAGCCTAACCCTAAGCCTAACCCTTACCCTAGGCTACCCTTGACTGCTTCTGCCTCCAATACATTTCCTAAGCACTAGTGTTTTAAGGAACAGCTTAAAAAGAGAATCCTAATGTGATTTCTTTATAATGGGTGTGTTCCTTATCTTATCCTAGTGTCTAAACTCTTCTCCATGGCTGGACCCCCAAATAATATTCCTTTACGTGCTAAGGGGTAACTAGAGAGTGGGATAGGTTTAATAACTACCCTAACCGTAACGCGTACCCTAACGCTAACCCCTACCCTAACCCTAACACGTACCCTAATCCTTACCCGTACCCTAAACAGAGCCCTAACCCTAACACTAACCCTAACCCTAACCCTAACCCATACCCTACGCCGTACCCGAAGCCCTCCCCGAAACCGTACCCTAAGCCGTACCCTAAGCCTAACCCTAAGCCTAACCCTAACCCTAGGCTACCCTTGACTGCTTCTGCATCCAATAGATTTCCTAAGCACTAGTGTTTTAAGGAACAGCTTAAAAAGAGAATCCTAATGTGATTTCTTTATAATGGGTGTGTTCCTTATCTTATCCTAGTGTCTAAACTCTTCTCCATGGCTGGACCCCCAAATAATATTCCTTTACGTGCTAAGGGGTAACTAGAGAGTGGGATAGGTTTAATAACTACCCTAACCCTAACGTGTACCCTAACGCTAACCCCTACCCTAACCCTAACACGTACCCTAATCCTAACCCGTACCCTAAACCGAGCCCTAACCCTAACACTAACCCTAACCCTAACCCTAACCCATACCCTACGCCATACCCGAAGCCCTCCCCGAACCCGTACCCTAAGCCGTACCCTAAGCCTAACCCTAAGCCTAACCCTAACCCTAGGCTACCCTTGACTGCTTCTGCCTCCAATAGATTTCCTAAGCAATAGTGTTTTAAGGAACAGCTTAAAAAGAAAATCCTAATGTGATTTCTTTATAATGTGTGTGTTCCTGATATTATCTTAGTGTCTAAACTCTTCTCCATGGCTGGAACCCCAAATAATATTCCTTTACGTGCTAAGGGGTATCTAGAGAGTGGGATAGGTTTAATAACTACCCTAACCCTAACGCGTACCCTAACCCTAACCCCTACCCTAACCCTAACACGTACCCTAATCCTAACCCGTACCCTAAACCGAGCCCTAACCCTAACACTAACCCTAACCCTAACCCTCACACATACCCTATGCCGTACCCGAAGCCCTCCCCGAACCCGTACCCTAAGCCGTACCCTAAGCCTAACCCTAAGCCTAACTCTAACCCTAGGCTACCCTTGACTGCTTCTGCCTCCAAAAGATTTCCTAAGCACTAGTGTTTTAAGGAACAGCTTAAAAAGAGAATCCTAATGTGATTTCTTTATAATGTGTGTGTTCCTTATATTATCTTAGTGTCTAAACTCTTCTCCATGGCTGGACCCCCAAATAATATTCCTTTACGTGCTAAGGGGTATCTAGAGAGTGGGATAGGTTTAATAACTACCCTAACCCTAACGCGTACCCTAACCCTAACCCCTAACCTAACCCTAACACGTACCCTAATCCTAACCTGTACCCTAAACCGAGCCCTAACCCTAACACTAACCCTAACCCTAACCCTAACCCATACCCTACGCCGTACCCGAAGCCCTCCCCGAACCCGTACCCTAAGCCGTACCCTAAGCCTAACCCTGAGCCTAACCCTAACCCTAGGCTACCCTTGACTGCTTCTGCCTCCAACAGATTTCCTAAGCACTAGTGTTTTAAGGAACAGCTTAAAAAGAGAATCCTAATGTGATTTCTTTATAATGGGTGTGTTCCTTATCTTATCCTAGTGTCTAAACTCTTCTCCATGGCTGGACCCCCAAATAATATTCCTTTACGTGCTAAGGGGTATCTAGAGAGTGGGATAGTTTTAATAACTACCCTAACCCTAACGCGTACCCTAACCCTAACTCCTACCCTAACCCTAACAGGTACCCTAATCCTAACCCGTACCCTAAACCGAGCCCTAACCCTAACACTAACCCTAACCCAACCCATACCCTACGCCGTACCCGAATCCCTCCCCGAACCCGTACCCTAAGCCGTACCCTAAGCCTAACCCTAAGCCTAACCCTAACCCTAGGCTACCCTTGACTGCTTCTGCCTCCAATAGATTTCCTAAGCACTAGTGTTTTAAGGAACAGCTTAAAAAGAGAATCCTAATGTGATTTCTTTATAATGGGTGTGTTCCTTATCTTATCCTAGTGTCTAAACTCTTCTCCATGGCTGGACCCCCAAATAATATTCCTTTACGTGCTAAGGTGTAACTAGAGAGTGGGGTAGGTTTAATAACTACCCTAACCCTAACGCGTACCCTAACGCTAACCCCTACCCTAACCCTAACACGTACCCTAATCCTAACCCGTACCCTAAACCGAGCCCTAACACTAACACTAACCCTAACCCTAACCCTAACCCATACCCTACGCCGTACCCGAAGCCCTCCCCGAACCCGTACCCTAAGCCGTACCCTAAGCCTAACCCTAACCCTAGGCTACCCTTGAATGCTTCTGCCTCCAATAGATTTCCTAACCACTAGTGTTTTAAGGAACAGCTTAGAAAGTGAATCCTAATGTGATTTCTTTATAATGGGTGTGTTCCTTATATTATCCTAGTGTCTAAACTCTTCTCCATGGCTGGACCCCCAAATTATATTCCTTTATGTGCTAAGGGGTATCTAGAGAGTGGGATAGGTTTAATCACTACCCTAACCCTAACGCGTACCATAACCCTAACCCCTACCCTAACCCTAACACGTACCCTAATCCTAACCCGTACCCTAAACCGAGCCCTAACCCTAACACTAACCCTAACCCTAACCCTAACCCATACCCTACGCCGTACCCGAAGCCCTCCCCGAACCCGTACCCTAAGCCGTACCCTAAGCCTAACCCTAAGCCTAACCCTAACCCTAGGCTACCCTTGACTGCTTCTGCCTCCAATAGATTTCCTAAGCACTAGTGTTTTAAAGAACAGCTTAAAAAGA
Organism: Balaenoptera physalus; assembly: GCF_965194825.1. Taxonomy (NCBI): domain Eukaryota; kingdom Metazoa; phylum Chordata; class Mammalia; order Artiodactyla; family Balaenopteridae; genus Balaenoptera; species Balaenoptera physalus. The sequence goes on along the minus strand of NW_028126324.1, from coordinate 767,714 downwards.
GAATCCTAATGTGATTTCTTTATAATGGGTGTGTTCCTTATCTAATCCTAGTGTCTAAACTCTTCTCCATGGCTGGACCCCCAAATAATATTCCTTTATGTGCTAAGGGGTATCTAGAGAGTGGGATAGGTTTAATCACTACCCTAACCCTAACGCGTACCATAACCCTAACCCCTACCCTAACCCTAACACGTACCCTAATCCTAACCCGTACCCTAAACCGAGCCCTAACCCTAACACTAACCCTAACCCTAACCCTAACCCATACCCTACGCCGTACCCGAAGCCCTCCCCGAACCCGTACCCTAAGCCGTACCCTAAGCCTAACCCTAAGCCTAACCCTAACCCTAGGCTACCCTTGACTGCTTCTGCCTCCAATAGATTTCCTAAGCACTAGTGTTTTAAAGAACAGCTTAAAAAGAGAATCCTAATGTGATTTCTTTATAATGGGTGTGTTCCTTATCTAATCCTAGTGTCTAAACTCTTCTCCATGGCTGGACCCCCAAATAATATTCCTTTATGTGCTAAGGGGTATCTAGAGAGTGGGATAGGTTTAATCACTACCCTAACCCTAACGCGTACCATAACCCTAACCCCTACCCTAACCCTAACACGTACCCTAATCCTAACCCGTACCCTAAACCGAGCCCTAACCCTAACACTAACCCTAACCCTAACCCTAACCCATACCCTACGCCGTACCCGAAGCCCTCCCCGAACCCGTACCCTAAGCCGTACCCTAAGCCTAACCCTAAGCCTAACTCTAACCCTAGGCTACCCTTGACTGCTTCTGCCTCCAATAGATTTCCTAAGCACTAGTGTTTTAAGGAACAGCTTAAAAAGAGAATCCTAATGTGATTTCTTTATAATGTGTGTGTTCCTTATATTATCTTAGTGTCTAAACTCTTCTCCATGGCTGGACCCCCAAATAATATTCCTTTACGTGCTAAGGGGTATCTAGAGAGTGGGATAGGTTTAATAACTACCCTAACCCTAACGCGTACCCTAACCCTAACCCCTAACCTAACCCTAACACGTACCCTAATCCTAACCTGTACCCTAAACCGAGCCCTAACCCTAACACTAACCCTAACCCTAACCCTAACCCATACCCTACGCCGTACCCGAAGCCCTCCCCGAACCCGTACCCTAAGCTGTACCCTAAGCCTAACCCTAAGCCTAACCCTAACCCTAGGCTACCCTTGACTGCTTCTGCCTCCAATAGATTTCCTAAGCACTAGTGTTTTAAAGAACAGCTTAAAAAGAGAATCCTAATGTGATTTCTTTATAATGGGTGTGTTCCTTATCTAATCCTAGTGTCTAAACTCTTCTCCATGGCTGGACCCCCAAATAATATTCCTTTATGTGCTAAGGGGTATCTAGAGAGTGGGATAGGTTTAATCACTACCCTAACCCTAACGCGTACCATAACCCTAACCCCTACCCTAACCCTAACACGTACCCTAATCCTAACCCGTACCCTAAACCGAGCCCTATCCCTAACACTAACCCTAACCCTAACCCTAACCCATACCCTACGCCGTACCCGAAGCCCTCCCCGAACCCGTACCCTAAGCCGTACCCTAAGCCTAACCCTAAGCCTAACTCTAACCCTAGGCTACCCTTGACTGCTTCTGCCTCCAATAGATTTCCTAAGCACTAGTGTTTTAAGGAACAGCTTAAAAAGAGAATCCTAATGTGATTTCTTTATAATGGGTGTGTTCCTTATATTATCTTAGTGTCTAAACTCTTCTCCATGGCTGGACCCCCAAATAATATTCCTTTACGTGCTAAGGGGTATCTAGAGAGTGGGATAGGTTTAATAACTACCCTAACCCTAACGCGTACCCTAACCCTAACCCCTAACCTAACCCTAACACGTACCCTAAACCTAACCTGTACCCTAAACCGAGCCCTAACCCTAACACTAACCCTAACCCATACCCTACGCCGTACCCGAAGCCCTCCCCGAACCCGTACCCTAAGCTGTACCCTAAGCCTAACCCTAAGCCTAACCCTAACCCTAGGCTACCCTTGACTGCTTCTGCCTCCAATAGATTTCCTAAGCACTAGTGTTTTAAAGAACAGCTTAAAAAGAGAATCCTAATGTGATTTCTTTATAATGGGTGTGTTCCTTATCTTATCCTAGTGTGTAAACTCTTCTCCATGGCTGGACACCCAAATAATATTCCTTTACGTGCTAAGGGGTAACTAGAGAGTGGGATAGGTTTAATAACTACCCTAACCCTAACGCGTACCCTAACGCTAACTCCTTCCCTAACCCTAACACGTACCCTAATCCTAACCCGTACCCTAAACCGAGCCCTAACACTAACACTAACCCTAACCCTAACCCATACCCTACGCCGTACCCGAAGCCCTCCCTGAACCCGTACCCTAATCCGTACCCTAAGCCTAACCCTAAGCCTAACCCTAACCCTAGGCTACCCTTGACTGTTTCTGCCTCCAATAGATTTCCTAAGCACTAGTGTTTTAAGGAACAGCTTAAAAAGTAAATCCTAATGTGATTTCTTTATAATGGGTGTGTTCCTTATCTAATCCTAGTGTCTAAACTCTTCTCCATGGCTGGACCCCCAAATAATATTCCTTCGTGTGCTAAGGGGTATCTAGAGAGTGGGATAGGTTTAATCACTACCCTAACCCTAACGCGTACCATAACACTAACCCCTACCCTAACCCTAACACGTACCCTAATCCTAACCCGTACCCTAAACCGAGCCCTAACCCTAACACTAACCCTAACACTAACCCTAACCCATACCCTACGCCGTACCCGAAGCCCTCCCCGAACCCGTACCCTAAGCCGTACCCTAAGCCTAACCCTAAGCCTAACTCTAACCCTAGGCTACCCTTGACTGCTTCTGCCTCCAATAGATTTCCTAAGCACTAGTGTTTTAAGGAACAGCTTAAAAAGAGAATCCTAATGTGATTTCTTTATAATGTGTGTGTTCCTTATATTATCTTAGTGTCTAAACTCTTCTCCATGGCTGGACCCCCAAATAATATTCCTTTACGTGCTAAGGGGTATCTAGAGAGTGGGATAGGTTTAATAACTACCCTAACCCTAACGCGTACCCTAACCCTAACCCCTAACCTAACCCTAACACGTACCCTAAACCTAACCTGTACCCTAAACCGAGCCCTAACCCTAACACTAACCCTAACCCATACCCTACGCCGTACCCGAAGCCCTCCCCGAACCCGTACCCTAAGCCGTACCCTAAGCCTAACCCTAAGCCTAACCCTAACCCTAGGCTACCCTTGACTGTTTCTGCCTCCAATAGATTTCCTAAGCACTAGTGTTTTAAGGAACAGCTTAAAAAGTAAATCCTAATGTGATTTCTTTATAATGGGTGTGTTCCTTATCTAATCCTAGTGTCTAAACTCTTCTCCATGGCTGGACCCCCAAATAATATTCCTTCGTGTGCTAAGGGGTATCTAGAGAGTGGGATAGGTTTAATCACTACCCTAACCCTAACGCGTACCATAACCCTAACCCCTACCCTAACCCTAACACGTACCCTAATCCTAACCCGTACCCTATAGCGAGCCCTAACCCTAACACTAACCCTAACCCTAATCCTAACCCATACCCTACGCCGTACCCGAAGCCCTCCCCGAAACCGTACCCTAAGCCGTACCCTAAGCCTAACCCTCAGCCTAACCCTAACCCTAGGCTACCCTTGACTGCTTCTGCCTCCAATATATTTCCTAAGCACTAGTGTTTTAAGGAACAGCTTAAAAAGAGAATCCTAATGTGATTTCTTTATAATGTGTGTGTTCCTTATATTATCTTAGTGTCTAAACTCTTCTCCATGGCTGGACCCCCAAATAATATTCCTTTACGTGCTAAGGGGTATCTAGAGAGTGGGATAGGTTTAATCACTACCCTAACCCTAACGCGTACCATAACCCTAACCCCTACCCTAACCCTAACACGTACCCTAATCCTAACCCGTACCCTAAACCGAGCCCTAACCCTAACACTAACCCTAACCCTAACCCTAACCCATACCCTACGCCGTACCCGAAGCCCTCCCCGAACCCGTACCCTAAGCCGTACCCTAAGCCTAACCCTAAGCCTAACTCTAACCCTAGGCTACCCTTGACTGCTTCTGCCTCCAATAGATTTCCTAAGCACTAGTGTTTTAAGGAACAGCTTAAAAAGAGAATCCTAATGTGATTTCTTTATAATGTGTGTGTTCCTTATATTATCTTAGTGTCTAAACTCTTCTCCATGGCTGGACCCCCAAATAATATTCCTTTACGTGCTAAGGGGTATCTAGAGAGTGGGATAGGTTTAATAACTACCCTAACCCTAACGCGTACCCTAACCCTAACCCCTAACCTAACCCTAACACGTACCCTAATCCTAACCCGTACCCTAAACCGAGCCCTAACCCTAACACTAACCCTAACCCTAACCCTAACCCATACCTTACGCCGTACCCGAAGCCCTCCCCGAACCCGTACCCTAAGCTGTACCCTAAGCCTAACCCTGAGCCTAACCCTAACCCTAGGCTACCCTTGACTGCTTCTGCCTCCAATAGATTTCCTAAGCACTAGTGTTTTAAAGAACAGCTTAAAAATTAAATCCTAATGTGATTTCTTTATAATGGGTGTGTTCCTTATCTAATCCTAGTGTCTAAACTCTTCTCCATGGCTGGACCCCCAAATAATATTCCTTCGTGTGCTAAGGGGTATCTAGAGAGTGGGATAGGTTTAATCACTACCCTAACCCTAACGCGTACCATAACCCTAACCCCTACCCTAACCCTAACACGTACCCTAATCCTAACCCGTACCCTAAACCGAGCCCTAACCCTAACACTAACCCTAACCCTAATCCTAACCCATACCCTACGCCGTACCCGAAGCCCTTCCTGAAACCGTACCCTAAGCCGTACCCTAAGCCTAACCCTAAGCCTAACCCTAACCCTAGGCTACCCTTGACTGCTTCTGCCTCCAATATATTTCCTAAGCACTAGTGTTTTAAGGAACAGCTTAAAAAGAGAATCCTAATGTGATTTCTTTATAATGTGTGTGTTCCTTATATTATCTTAGTGTCTAAACTCTTCTCCATGGCTGGACCCCCAAATAATATTCCTTTACGTGCTAAGGGGTATCTAGAGAGTGGGATAGGTTTAATCACTACCCTAACCCTAACGCGTACCATAACCCTAACCCCTACCCTAACCCTAACACGTACCCTAATCCTAACCCGTACCCTAAACCGAGCCCTAACCCTAACACTAACCCTAACCCTAACCCTAACCCATACCCTACGCCGTACCCGAAGCCCTCCCCGAACCCGTACCCTAAGCCGTACCCTAAGCCTAACCCTAAGCCTAACTCTAACCCTAGGCTACCCTTGACTGCTTCTGCCTCCAATAGATTTCCTAAGCACTAGTGTTTTAAGGAACAGCTTAAAAAGAGAATCCTAATGTGATTTCTTTATAATGTGTGTGTTCCTTATATTATCTTAGTGTCTAAACTCTTCTCCATGGCTGGACCCCCAAATAATATTCCTTTACGTGCTAAGGGGTATCTAGAGAGTGGGATAGGTTTAATAACTACCCTAACCCTAACGCGTACCCTAACCCTAACCCCTAACCTAACCCTAACACGTACCCTAATCCTAACCTGTACCCTAAACCGAGCCCTAACCCTAACACTAACCCTAACCCTAACCCTAACCAATACCTTACGCCGTACCCGAAGCCCTCCCCGAACCCGTACCCTAAGCTGTACCCTAAGCCTAACCCTGAGCCTAACCCTAACCCTAGGCTACCCTTGACTGCTTCTGCCTCCAATAGATTTCTTAAGCACTAGTGTTTTAAAGAACAGCTTAAAAAGAGAATCCTAATGTGATTTCTTTATAATGGGTGTGTTCCTTATCTTATCCTAGTGTGTAAACTCTTCTCCATGGCTGGACACCCAAATAATATTCCTTTACGTGCTAAGGGGTAACTAGAGAGTGGGATAGGTTTAATAACTACCCTAACCCTAACGCGTACCCTAACGCTAACTCCTTCCCTAACCCTAACACGTACCCTAATCCTAACCCGTACCCTAAACCGAGCCCTAACACTAACACTAACCCTAACCCTAACCCTAACCCATACCCTACGCCGTACCCGAAGCCCTCCCCGAACCCATACCCTAAGCCGTACCCTAAGCCTAACCCTAAGCCTAACCCTAACCCTAGGCTACCCTTGACTGTTTCTGGCTCCAATAGATTTCCTAAGCACTAGTGTTTTAAGGAACAGCTTAAAAAGTAAATCCTAATGTGATTTCTTTATAATGGGTGTGTTCCTTATCTAATCCTAGTGTCTAAACTCTTCTCCATGGCTGGACCCCCAAATAATATTCCTTCGTGTGCTAAGGGGTATCTAGAGAGTGGGATAGGTTTAATCACTACCCTAACCCTAACGCGTACCATAACCCTAACCCCTACCCTAACCCTAACACGTACCCTAATCCTAACCCGTACCCTAAACCGAGCCCTAACCCTAACACTAACCCTAACCCTAATCCTAACCCATACCCTACGCCGTACCCGAAGCCCTCCCCGAAACCGTACCCTAAGCCGTACCCTAAGCCTAACCCTAAGCCTAACCCTAACCCTAGGCTACCCTTGACTGCTTCTGCCTCCAATATATTTCCTAAGCACTAGTGTTTTAAGGAACAGCTTAAAAAGAGAATCCTAATGTGATTTCTTTATAATGTGTGTGTTCCTTATATTATCTTAGTGTCTAAACTCTTCTCCATGGCTGGACCCCCAAATAATATTCCTTTACGTGCTAAGGGGTATCTAGAGAGTGGGATAGGTTTAATCACTACCCTAACCCTAACGCGTACCATAACCCTAACCCCTACCCTAACCCTAACACGTACCCTAATCCTAACCCGTACCCTAAACCGAGCCCTAACCCTAACACTAACCCTAACCCTAACCCTAACCCATACCCTACGCCGTACCCGAAGCCCTCACCGAACCCGTACCCTAAGCCGTACCCTAAGCCTAACCCTAAGCCTAACTCTAACCCTAGGCTACCCTTGACTGCTTCTGCCTCCAATAGATTTCCTAAGCACTAGTGTTTTAAGGAACAGCTTAAAAAGAGAATCCTAATGTGATTTCTTTATAATGTGTGTGTTCCTTATATTATCTTAGTGTCTAAACTCTTCTCCATGGCTGGACCCCCAAATAATATTCCTTTACGTGCTAAGGGGTATCTAGAGAGTGGGATAGGTTTAATAACTACCCTAACCCTAACGCGTACCCTAACCCTAACCCCTAACCTAACCCTAACACGTACCCTAATCCTAACCTGTACCCTAAACCGAGCCCTAACCCTAACACTAACCCTAACCCTAACCCTAACCCATACCTTACGCCGTACCCGAAGCCCTCCCCGAACCCGTACCCTAAGCTGTACCCTAAGCCTAACCCTGAGCCTAACCCTAACCCTAGGCTACCCTTGACTGCTTCTGCCTCCAATAGATTTCCTAAGCACTAGTGTTTTAAAGAACAGCTTAAAAAGAGAATCCTAATGTGATTTCTTTATAATGGGTGTGTTCCTTATCTTATCCTAGTGTGTAAACTCTTCTCCATGGCTGGACACCCAAATAATATTCCTTTACGTGCTAAGGGGTAACTAGAGAGTGGGATAGGTTTAATAACTACCCTAACCCTAACGCGTACCCTAACGCTAACTCCTTCCCTAACCCTAACACGTACCCTAATCCTAACCCGTACCCTAAACCGAGCCCTAACACTATCACTAACCCTAACCCTAACCCTAACCCATACCCTACGCCATACCCGAAGCCCTCCCCGAACCCATACCCTAAGCCGTACCCTAAGCCTAACCCTAAGCCTAACCCTAACCCTAGGCTACCCTTGACTGTTTCTGGCTCCAATAGATTTCCTAAGCACTAGTGTTTTAAGGAACAGCTTAAAAAGTAAATCCTAATGTGATTTCTTTATAATGGGTGTGTTCCTTATCTAATCCTAGTGTCTAAACTCTTCTCCATGGCTGGACCCCCAAATAATATTCCTTCGTGTGCTAAGGGGTATCTAGAGAGTGGGATAGGTTTAATCACTACCCTAACCCTAACGCGTACCATAACCCTAACCCCTACCCTAACCCTAACACGTACCCTAATCCTAACCCGTACCCTAAACCGAGCCCTAACCCTAACACTAACCCTAACCCTAACCCTAACCCTAACCCTAACCCTAACCCTAACACTAACCCTAACCCTAACCCATACCCTACGCCGTACCCGAAACCCTCCCCGAACCCGTACCCTAAGCCGTACCCTAAGCCTAACCCTAAGCCTAACCCTAACCCTAGGCTACCCTTGACTGCTTCTGCCTCCAATAGATTTCCTAAGCACTAGTGTTTTAAGGAACAGCTTAAAAAGAGAATCCTAATGTGATTTCTTTATAATGGGTGTGTTCCTTATCTTATCCTAGTGTCTAAACTCTTCTCCATGGCTGGACCCCCAAATAATATTCCTTTACGTGATAAGGGGTAACTAGAGAGTGGGATAGGTTTAATAACTACCCTAACCGTAACGCGTACCCTAACGCTAACCCCTACCCTAACCCTAACACGTACCCTAATCCTAACCCGTACCCTAAACAGAGCCCTAACCCTAACACTAACCCTAACCCTAACCCTAACCCATACCCTACGCCGTACCCGAAGCCCTCCCCGAAACCGTACCCTAAGCCGTACCCTAAGCCTAACCCTAAGCCTAACCCTAACCCTAGGCTACCCTTGACTGCTTCTGCCTCCAATAGATTTCCTAAGCACTAGTGTTTTAAGGAACAGCTTAAAAAGAGAATCCTAATGTGATTTCTTTATACTGGGTGTGTTCCTTATACTATCCTAGTGTCTAAACTCTTCTCCATGGCTGGACCCCCAAATAATATTCCTTTACGTGCTAAGGGGTATCTAGAGAGTGGGATAGGTTTAATAACTACCCTAACCCTAACGCGTACCCTAACCCTAACCCCTAACCTAACCCTAACACGTACCCTAATCCTAACCTGTACCCTAAACCGAGCCCTAACCCTAACACTAACCCTAACCCTAACCCTAACCCATACCTTACGCCGTACCCGAAGCCCTCCCCGAACCCGTACCCTAAGCCTAACCCTAAGCCTAACCCTAACCCTAGGCTACCCTTGACTGCTTCTGCCTCCAACAGATTTCCTAAGCACTAGTGTTTTAAGGAACAGCTTAAAAAGAGAATCCTAATGTGATTTCTTTATAATGGGTGTGTTCCTTATCTTATCCTAGTGTCTAAACTCTTCTCCATGGCTGGACCCCCAAATAATATTCCTTTACGTGCTAAGGTGTAACTAGAGAGTGGGATAGGTTTAATCACTACCCTAACCCTAACGCGTACCATAACCCTAACCCCTACCCTAACCCTAACACGTACCCTAATCCTAACCCGTACCCTAAACCGAGCCCTAACCCTAACACTAACCCTAACCCTAACCCTAACCCATACCCTACGCCGTACCCGAAACCCTCCCCGAACCCGTACCCTAAGCCGTACCCTAAGCCTAACCCTAAGCCTAACCCTAACCCTAGGCTACCCTTGACTGCTTCTGCCTCCAATAGATTTCCTAAGCACTAGTGTTTTAAGGAACAGCTTAAAAAGAGAATCCTAATGTGATTTCTTTATAATGGGTGTGTTCCTTATCTTATCCTAGTGTCTAAACTCTTCTCCATGGCTGGACCCCCAAATAATATTCCTTTACGTGATAAGGGGTAACTAGAGAGTGGGATAGGTTTAATAACTACCCTAACCGTAACGCGTACCCTAACGCTAACCCCTACCCTAACCCTAACACGTACCCTAATCCTAACCCGTACCCTAAACAGAGCCCTAACCCTAACACTAACCCTAACCCTAACCCTAACCCATACCCTACGCCGTACCCGAAGCCCTCCCCGAAACCGCACCCTAAGCCGTACCCTAAGCCTAACCCTAAGCCTAACCCTAACCCTAGGCTACCCTTGACTGCTTCTGCCTCCAATAGATTTCCTAAGCACTAGTGTTTTAAGGAACAGCTTAAAAAGAGAATCCTAATGTGATTTCTTTATACTGGGTGTGTTCCTTATACTATCCTAGTGTCTAAACTCTTCTCCATGGCTGGACCCCCAAATAATATTCCTTTACGTGCTAAGGGGTATCTAGAGAGTGGGATAGGTTTAATAACTACCCTAACCCTAACGCGTACCCTAACCCTAACCCCTAACCTAACCCTAACACGTACCCTAATCCTAACCTGTACCCTAAACCGAGCCCTAACCCTAACACTAACCCTAACCCTAACCCTAACCCATACCTTACGCCGTACCCGAAGCCCTCCCCGAACCCGTACCCTAAGCCTAACCCTAAGCCTAACCCTAACCCTAGGCTACCCTTGACTGCTTCTGCCTCCAACAGATTTCCTAAGCACTAGTGTTTTAAGGAACAGCTTAAAAAGAGAATCCTAATGTGATTTCTTTATAATGGGTGTGTTCCTTATCTTATCCTAGTGTCTAAACTCTTCTCCATGGCTGGACCCCCAAATAATATTCCTTTACGTGCTAAGGTGTAACTAGAGAGTGGGATAGGTTTAATCACTACCCTAACCCTAACGCGTACCATAACCCTAACCCCTACCCTAACCCTAACACGTACCCTAATCCTAACCCGTACCCTAAACCGAGCCCTAACCCTAACACTAACCCTAACCCTAACCCTAACCCATACCCTACGCCGTACCCGAAGCCCTCCCCGAACCCGTACCCTAAGCCGTACCCTAAGCCTAACCCTAAGCCTAACCCTAACCCTAGGCTACCCTTGACTGCTTCTGCCTCCAATAGATTTCCTAAGCACTAGTGTTTTAAGGAACAGCTTAAAAAGAGAATCCTAATGTGATTTCTTTATAATGTGTGTGTTCCTTATCTTATCCTAGTGTCTAAACTCTTCTCCATGGCTGGACCCCCAAATAATATTCCTTTACGTGCTAAGGGGTAACTAGAGAGTGGGATAGGTTTAATAACTACCCTAACCGTAACGCGTACCCTAACGGTAACCCCTACCCTAACCCTAACACGTACCCTAATCCTAACCCGTACCCTAAACCGAGCCCTAACCCTAACACTAACCGTAACCCTAACCCTAACCCATACCCTACGCCGTACCCGAAGCCCTCCCTGAACCCGTACCCTAAGCCGTACCCTAAGCCTAACCCTAAGCCTAACCCTAACCCTAGGCTACCCTTGACTGCTTCTGCCTCCAATAGATTTCCTAAGCACTAGTGTTTTAAAGAACAGCTTAAAAAGAGAATCCTAATGTGATTTCTTTATAATGGGTGTGTTCCTTATCTAATCCTAGTGTCTAAACTCTTCTCCATGGCTGGACCCCCAAATAATATTCCTTTATGTGCTAAGGGGTATCTAGAGAGTGGGATAGGTTTAATCACTACCCTAACCCTAACGCGTACCATAACCCTAACCCCTACCCTAACCCTAACACGTACCCTAATCCTAACCCGTACCCTAAACCGAGCCCTAACCCTAACACTAACCCTAACCCTAACCCTAACCCATACCCTACGCCGTACCCGCAGCCCTCCCCGAACCCGTACCCTAAGCCGTACCCTAAGCCTAACCCTAAGCCTAACTCTCACCCTAGGCTACCCTTGACTGCTTCTGCCTCCAATAGATTTCCTAAGCACTAGTGTTTTAAGGAACAGCTTAAAAAGAGAATCCTAATGTGATTTCTTTATAATGTGTGTGTTCCTTATATTATCTTAGTGTCTAAACTCTTCTCCATGGCTGGACCCCCAAATAATATTCCTTTACGTGCTAAGGGGTATCTAGAGAGTGGGATAGGTTTAATAACTACCCTAACCCTAACGCGTACCCTAACCCTAACCCCTAACCTAACCCTAACACGTACCCTAATCCTAACCTGTACCCTAAACCGAGCCCTAACCCTAACACTAACCCTAACCCTAACCCTAACCCATACCCTACGCCGTACCCGAAGCCCTCCCCGAACCCGTACCCTAAGCTGTACCCTAAGCCTAACCCTAAGCCTAACCCTAACCCTAGGCTACCCTTGACTGCTTCTGCCTCCAATAGATTTCCTAAGCACTAGTGTTTTAAAGAACAGCTTAAAAAGAGAATCCTAATGTGATTTCTTTATAATGGGTGTGTTCCTTATCTTATCCTAGTGTGTAAACTCTTCTCCATGGCTGGACCCCCAAATAATATTCCTGTACGTGCTAAGGGGTAACTAGAGAGTGGGATAGGTTTAATAACTACCCTAACCCTAACGCGTACCCTAACGCTAACTCCTTCCCTAACCCTAACACGTACCCTAATCCTAACCCGTACCCTAAACCGAGCCCTAACACTAACACTAACCCTAACCCTAACCCTAACCCATACCCTACGCCGTACCCGAAGCCCTCCCCGAACCCATACCCTAAGCCGTACCCTAAGCCTAACCCTAAGCCTAACCCTAACCCTAGGCTACCCTTGACTGTTTCTGCCTCCAATAGATTTCCTAAGCACTAGTGTTTTAAGGAACAGCTTAAAAAGTAAATCCTAATGTGATTTCTTTATAATGGGTGTGTTCCTTATCTAATCCTAGTGTCTAAACTCTTCTCCATGGCTGGACCCCCAAATAATATTCCTTCGTGTGCTAAGGGGTATCTAGAGAGTGGGATAGGTTTAATCACTACCCTAACCCTAACGCGTACCATAACCCTAACCCCTACCCTAACCCTAACACGTACCCTAATCCTAACCCGTACCCTAAACCGAGCCCTAACCCTAACACTAACCCTAACCCTAACCCTAACCCATACCCTACGCCGTACCCGAAGCCCTCCCCGAAACCGTACCCTAAGCCGTACCCTAAGCCTAACCCTAAGCCTAACCCTAACCCTAGGCTACCCTTGACTGCTTCTGCCTCCAATAGATTTCCTAAGCACTAGTGTTTTAAGGAACAGCTTAAAAAGAGAATCCTAATGTGATTTCTTTATAATGGGTGTGTTCCTTATCTTATCCTAGTGTCTAAACTCTTCTCCATGGCTGGACCCCCAAATAATATTCCTTTACGTGCTAAGGTGTAACTAGAGAGTGGGATAGGTTTAATAACTACCCTAACCCTAACGCGTACCCTAACGCTAACCCCTACCCTAACCCTAACACGTACCCTAATCCTAACCCGTACCCTAAACCGAGCCCTAACCCTAACACTAACCCTAACCCTAACCCTAACCCATACCCTACGCCGTACCCGAAGCCCTCCCCGAACCCGTACCCTAAGCCGTACCCTAAGCCTAACCCTAACCCTAGGCTACCCTTGACTGCTTCTGCCTCCAATAGATTTCCTAAGCACTAGTGTTTTAAGGAACAGCTTAAAAAGAGAATCCTAATGTGATTTCTTTATAATGGGTGTGTTCCTTATCTTTTCCTAGTGTCTAAACTCTTCCCCATGGCTGGACCCCCAAATAATATTCCTTTACATGCTAAGGGGTAACTAGAGAGTGGGATAGGTTTAATAACTACCCTAACCGTAACGCGTACCCTAACGGTAACCCCTACCCTAACCCTAACACGTACCCTAATCCTAACCCGTACCCTAAACCGAGCCCTAACCCTAACACTAACCCTAACCCTAACCCTAACCCATACCCTACGCCGTACACGAAGCCCTCCCCGAACCCGTACCCTAAGCCGTACCCTAAGCCTAACCCTAAGCCTAACCCTAACCCTAGGCTACCCTTGACTGCTTCTGCCTCCAATAGATTTCCTAAGCACTAGTGTTTTAAAGAACAGCTTAAAAAGAGAATCCTAATGTGATTTCTTTATAATGGGTGTGTTCCTTATCTAATCCTAGTGTCTAAACTCTTCTCCATGGCTGGACCCTCAAATAATATTCCTTTATGTGCTAAGGGGTATCTAGAGAGTGGGATAGGTTTAATCACTACCCTAACCCTAACGCGTACCATAACCCTAACCCCTACCCTAACCCTAACACGTACCCTAATCCTAACCTGTACCCTAAACCGAGCCCTAACCCTAACACTAACCCTAACCCTAACCCTAACCCATACCCTACGCCGTACCCGAAGCCCTCCCCGAACCCGTACCCTAAGCTGTACCCTAAGCCTAACCCTAAGCCTAACCCTAACCCTAGGCTACCCTTGACTGCTTCTGCCTCCAATAGATTTCCTAAGCACTAGTGTTTTAAAGAACAGCTTAAAAAGAGAATCCTAATGTGATTTCTTTATAATGGGTGTGTTCCTTATCTTATCCTAGTGTGTAAACTCTTCTCCATGGCTGGACCCCCAAATAATATTCCTTTACGTGCTAAGGGGTAACTAGAGAGTGGGATAGGTTTAATAACTACCCTAACCCTAACGCGTACCCTAACGCTAACTCCTTCCCTAACCCTAACACGTACCCTAATCCTAACCCGTACCCTAAACCGAGCCCTAACACTAACACTAACCCTAACCCTAACCCTAACCCATACCCTACGCCGTACCCGAAGCCCTCCCCGAACCCGTAACCTAAGCCGTACCCTAAGCCTAACCCTAAGCCTAACCCTAACCCTAGGCTACCCTTGACTGTTTCTGCCTCCAATAGTTTTCCTAAGCACTAGTGTTTTAAGGAAGAGCTTAAAAAGTAAATCCTAATGTGATTTCTTTATAATGGGTGTGTTCCTTATCTAATCCTAGTGTCTAAACTCTTCTCCATGGCTGGACCCCCAAATAATATTCCTTCGTGTGCTAAGGGGTATCTAGAGAGTGGGATAGGTTTAATCACTACCCTAACCCTAACGCGTACCATAACCCTAACCCCTACCCTAACCCTAACACGTACCCTAATCCTAACCCGTAACCTAAACCGAGCCCTAACCCTAACACTAACCCTAACCCTAACCCTAACCCATACCCTACGCCGTACCCGAAGCCCTCCCCGAAACCGTACCCTAAGCCGTACCCTAAGCCTAACCCTAAGCCTAACTCTAACCCTAGGCTACCCTTGACTGCTTCTGCCTCCAATAGATTTCCTAAGCACTAGTGTTTTAAGGAACAGCTTAAAAAGAGAATCCTAATGTGATTTCTTTATAATGTGTGTGTTCCTTATATTATCTTAGTGTCTAAACTCTTCTCCATGGCTGGACCCCCAAATAATATTCCTTTACGTGCTAATGGGTATCTAGAGAGTGGGATAGGTTTAATAACTACCCTAACCCTAACGCGTACCCTAACCCTAACCCCTAACCTAACCCTAACACGTACCCTAATCCTAACCTGTACCCTAAACCGAGCCCTAACCCAAACACTAACCCTAAACCTAACCCTAACCCATACCCTACGCCGTACCCGAAGCCCTCCCCGAACCCGTACCCTAAGCCGTACCCTAAGCCTAACCCTAAGCCTAACCCTAACCCTAGGCTACCCTTGACTGCTTCTGCCTCCAATAGATTTCCTAAGCACTAGTGTTTTAAGGAACAGCTTAAAAAGAGAATCCTAATGTGATTTCTTTATAATGGGTGTGTTCCTTATCTTATCCTAGTGTCTAAACTCTTCTCCATGGCTGGACCCCCAAATAATATTCCTTTACGTGCTAAGGGGTATCTAGAGAGTGGGATAGGTTTAATAACTACCCTAACCCTAACGCGTACCCTAACCCTAAACCCTACCCTAACCCTAACACGTACCCTAATCCTAACCCGTAACCTAAACCGAGGCCTAACCCTAACACTAACCCTAACCCTAACCCTAACCCATAACCTACGCCGTACCCGAAGCCCTCCCCGAACCCGTACCCTAAGCCGTACCCTAAGCCTAACCCTAAGCCTAACCCTAACCGTAGGCTACCCTTGACTGCTTCTGCCTCCAATAGATTTCCTAAGCACTAGTGTTTTAAGGAACAGCTTAAAAATAGAATCCTAATGTTATTTCTGTATAATGGGTGTGTTTCTTATCTTATCCTAGTGTCTAAACTCTTCTCCATGGCTGGACCCCCAAATAATATTCCTTTACGTGCTAAGGGGTAACTAGAGAGTGGGATAGGTTTAATAACTACCCTAACCCTAACGCGTACCCTAACGCTAACCCTTACCCTAACCCTAACACGTACCCTAATCCTAACCTGTAACGTAAACCGAGCCCTAACCCTAACACTAACCCTAACCCTAACCCTAACCCATACCCTACGCCGTACCCGAAGCCCTCCCCGAACCCATACCCTAAGCCGTACCCTAAGCCTAACCCTAAGCCTAACCCTAACCCTAGGCTACCCTTGACTGCTTCTGCCTCCAATAGATTTCCTAAGCACTAGTGTTTTAAAGAACAGCTTAAAAAGAGAATCCTAATGTGATTTCTTTATAATGGGTGTGTTCCTTATCTAATCCTAGTGTCTAAACTGTTCTCCATGGCTGGACCCCCAAATAATATTCCTTTATGTGCTAAGGGGTATCTAGAGAGTGGGATAGGTTTAATCACTACCCTAAACCTAACGCGTACCATAACCCTAACCCCTATCCTAACCCTAACACGTACCCTAATCCTAAACCGTACCCTAAACCGAGCCCTAACCCTAACACTAACCCTAACCCTAACCCTAACCCATACCCTACGCCGTACCCGAAGCCCTCCCCGAACCCGTACCCTAAGCCGTACCCTAAGCCTAACCCTAAGCCTAACTCTAACCCTAGGCTACCCTTGACTGCTTCTGCCTCCAATAGATTTCCTAAGCACTAGTGTTTTAAGGAACAGCTTAAAAAGAGAATCCTAATGTGATTTCTTTATAATGTGTGTGTTCCTTATATTATCTTAGTGTCTTAACTCTTCTCCATGGCTGGACCCCCAAATAATATTCCTTTACGTGCTAAGGGGTATCTAGAGAGTGGGATAGGTTTAATAACTACCCTAACCCTAACGCGTACCCTAACCCTAACCCCTAACCTAACCCTAACACGTACCCTAATCCTAACCCATACCCTAAACCGAGCCCTAACCCTAACACTAACCCTAACCCTAACCCTAACCCATACCCTACGCCGTACCCGAAGCCCTCCCCGAACCCGTACCCTAAGCCGTACCCTAAGCCTAACCCTAAGCCTAACTCTAACCCTAGGCTACCCTTGACTGCTTCTGCCTCCAATAGATTTCCTAAGCACTAGTGTTTTAAGGAACAGCTTAAAAAGAGAATCCTAATGTGATTTCTTTATAATGTGTGTGTTCCTTATATTATCTTAGTGTCTTAACTCTACTCCATGGCTGGACCCCCAAATAATATTCCTTTACGTGCTAAGGGGTATCTACAGAGTGGGATAGGTTTAATAACTACCCTAACCCTAACGCGTACCCTAACCCTAACCCCTAACCTAATCCTAACACGTACCCTAATCCTAACCTGTTCCCTAAACCGAGCGCTAACCCTAACACTAACCCTAACCCTAACCCTAACCCATACCCTACGCCGTACCCGAAGCCCTCCCCGAACCCGTACCCTAAGCCGTACCCTAAGCCTAACCCTAAGCCTAACCCTAACCCTAGGCTACCCTTGACTGCTTCTGCCTCCAGTAGATTTCCTAAGCACTAGTGTTTTAAGGAACAGCTTAAAAAGAGAATCCTAATGTGATTTCTTTATAATGGGTGTGTTCCTTATCTTATCCTAGTGTCTAAACTCTTCTCCATGGCTGGACCCCCAAATAATATTCCTTTACGTGCTAAGGGGTAACTAGAGAGTGGGATAGGTTTAATAACTACCCTAACCCTAACGCGTACCCTAACGCTAACCCCTACCCTAACCCTAACACGTACCCTAATCCTAACCCGTACCCTAAACCGAGCCCTAACCCTAACACTAACCCTAACCCTAACCCTAACCCATACCCTACGCCGTACCCAAAGCCCTCCCGGATCCCGTACCCTAAGCCGTACCCTAAGCCTAACCCTAAGCCTAACCCTAACCCTAGGCTACCCTTGACTGCTTCTGCCTCCAATAGATTTCCTAAGCACTAGTGTTTTAAAGAACAGCTTAAAAAGAGAATCCTAATGTGATTTCTTTATAATGGGTGTGTTCCTTATCTAATCCTAGTGTCTAAACTCTTCTCCATGGCTGGACCCCCAAATAATATTCCTTTATGTGCTAAGGGGTATCTAGAGAGTGGGATAGGTTTAATCACTACCCTAACCCTAACGCGTACCATAACCCTAACCCCTACCCTAACCCTAACACGTACCCTAATCCTAACCCGTACCCTAAACCGAGCCCTAACCCTAACACTAACCCTAACCCTAACCCTAACCCATACCCTACGCCGTACCCGAAGCCCTCCCCGAACCCGTACCCTAAGCCGTACCCTATGCCTAACCCTAAGCCTAACCCTAACCCTAGGCTACCCTTGACTGCTTCTGCCTCCAATAGATTTCCTAAGCACTAGTGTTATAAGGAACAGCTTAAAAAGTAAATCCTAATGTGATTTCTTTATAATGGGTGTGTTCCTTATCTAATCCTAGTGTCTAAACTCTTCTCCATTGCTGGACCCCCAAATAATATTCCTTTATGTGCTAAGGGGTATCTAGAGAGTGGGATAGGTTTAATCACTACCCTAACCCTAACGCGTACCATAACCCTAACCCCTACCCTAACCCTAACACGTACCCTAATCCTAACCCGTACCCTAAACCGAGCCCTAACCCTAACACTAACCCTAACCCTAACCCTAACCCATACCCTACGCCGTACCCGAAGCCCTCCCCGAACCCGTACCCTAAGCCGTACCCTAAGCCTAATCCTAAGCCTAACCCTAACCCTAGGCTACCCTTGACTGCTTCTGCCTCCAATAGATTTCCTAAGCACTAGTGTTTTAAGGAACAGCTTAAAAAGAGAATCCTAAAGTGATTTCTTTATAATGTGTGTGTTCCTTATATTATCTTAGTGTCTTAACTCTTCTCCATGGCTGGACCCCCAAATAATATTCCTTTACGTTCTAAGGGGTATCTAGAGAGTGGGATAGGTTTAATAACTACCCTAACCCTAACGCGTACCCTAACCCTAACCCCTAACCTAACCCTAACACGTACCCTAATCCTAACCCATACCCTAAACCGAGCCCTAACCCTAACACTAACCCTAACCCTAACCCTAACCCATACCCTACGCCGTACCCGAAGCCCTCCCCGAACCCGTACCCTAAGCCGTACCCTAAGCCTAACCCTAAGCCTAACCCTAACCCTAGGCTACCCTTGACTGCTTCTGCCTCCAATAGATTTCCTAAGCACTAGTGTTTTAAAGAACAGCTTAAAAAGAGAATCCTAATGTGATTTCTTTATAATGGGTGTGTTCCTTATCTAATCCTAGTGTCTAAACTCTTCTCCATGGCTGGACCCCCAAATAATATTCCTTTATGTGCTAAGGGGTATCTAGAGAGTGGGATAGGTTTAATCACTACCCTAACCCTAACGCGTACCATAACCCTAACCCCTACCCTAACCCTAACACGTACCCTAATCCTAACCCGTACCCTAAACCGAGCCCTAACCCTAACACTAACCCTAACCCTAACCCTAACCCATACCCTACGCCGTACCCGAAGCCCTCCCCGAACCCGTACCCTAAGCCGTACACTAAGCCTAATCCTAAGCCTAACCCTAACCCTAGGCTACCCTTGACTGCTTCTGCCTCCAATAGATTTCCTAAGCACTAGTGTTTTAAGGAACAGCTTAAAAAGAGAATCCTAATGTGATTTCTTTATAATGTGTGTGTTCCTTATATTATCTTAGTGTCTAAACTCTTCTCCATGGCTGGACCCCCAAATAATATTCCTTTACGTGCTAAGGGGTATCTAGAGAGTGGGATAGGTTTAATAACTACCCTAACCCTAACGCGTACCCTAACCCTAAACCCTACCCTAACCCTAACACGTACCCTAATCCTAACCCGTACCCTAAACCGAGCCCTAACCCTAACACTAACCCTAACCCTAAACCATACCCTACGCCGTACCCGAAGCCCTCCCCGAACCCGTACCCTAAGCCGTACCCTAAGCCTAATCCTAAGACTAACCCTAACCCTAGGCTACCCTTGACTGCTTCTGCCTCCAATAGATTTCCTAAGCACTAGTGTTTTAAGGAACAGCTTAAAAAGAGAATCCTAATGTGATTTCTTTATAATGGGTGTGTTCTTTACCTTTTCCTAGTGTCTAAACTCTTCTCCATGGCTGGACCCCCAAATAATATTCCTTTACGTGCTAAGGGGTAACTAGAGAGTGGCTTAGGTTTAATAACTACCCTAACCCCAACGCGTACCCTAACGCTAACCCCTACCCTAACCCTAACACGTACCCTAATCCTAACCCGAACCCTAAACCGAGCCCTAACCCTAACACTAACCCTAACCCTAACGCTAACCCATACCCTACGCCGTACCCGAAGCCCTCCCCGAACCCGTACCCTAAGGCGTACCCTAAGCCTAACCCTAAGCCTAACCCTAACCCTAGGCTACCCTTGACTGCTTCTGCCTCCAATAGATTTCCTAAGCACTAGTGTTTTAAGGAACAGCTTAAAAAGAGAATCCTAATGTGATTTCTTTATAATGGGTGTGTTCCTTATCTTATCTTAGTGCCTAAACTCTTCTCCATGGCTGGACCCCCAAATAATATTCCTTTATGTGCTAAGGGGTATCTAGAGAGTGGGATAGGTTTAATAACTACCCTAACCGTAACGTGTACCCTAACCCTAACCCCTACCCTAAACCTAACACGTACCCTAATCCTAACCTGTACCCTAAACCGAGCCCTAACCCTAACACTAACCCTAACCCTAACCCTAACCCATACCCTACGCCGTACCCGAAGCCGTCCCCGAACACGTACCCTAAGCCGTACCCTAAGCCTAACCCTAAGCCTAACCCTAACCCTAGGCTACCCTTGACTGCTTCTGCCTCCAATAGATTTCCTAAGCACTAGTGTTTTAAGGAACAGCTTAAAAAGAGAATCCTAATGTGATTTCTTTATAATGGGTGTGTTCCTTATCTTTTCCTAGTGTCTAAACTCTTCCCCATGGCTGGACCCCCAAATAATATTCCTTTACGTGCTAAGGGGTAACTAGAGAGTGGGATAGGTTTAATAACTACCCTAACCGTAACGCGTACCCTAACGGTAACCCCTACCCTAACCCTAACACGTACCCTAATCCTAACCCGTACCCTAAACCGAGCCCTAACCCTAACACTAACCCTAACCCTAACCCTAACCCATACCCTACGCCGTACCCGAAGCCCTCCCCGAACCCGTACCCTAAGCCGTACCCTAAGCCTAACCCTAAGCCTAACCCTAACCCTAGGCTACCCTTGACTGCTTCTGCCTCCAATAGATTTCCTAAGCACTAGTGTTTTAAAGAACAGCTTAAAAAGAGAATCCTAATGTGATTTCTTTATAATGGGTGTGTTCCTTATCTAATCCTAGTGTCTAAACTCTTCTCCATGGCTGGACCCTCAAATAATATTCCTTTATGTGCTAAGGGGTATCTAGAGAGTGGGATAGGTTTAATCACTACCCTAACCCTAACGCGTACCATAACCCTAACCCCTACCCTAACCCTAACACGTACCCTAATCCTAACCTGTACCCTAAACCGAGCCCTAACCCTAACACTAACCCTAACCCTAACCCTAACCCATACCCTACGCCGTACCCGAAGCCCTCCCCGAACCCGTACCCTAAGCTGTACCCTAAGCCTAACCCTAAGCCTAACCCTAACCCTAGGCTACCCTTGACTGCTTCTGCCTCCAATAGATTTCCTAAGCACTAGTGTTTTAAAGAACAGCTTAAAAAGAGAATCCTAATGTGATTTCTTTATAATGGGTGTGTTCCTTATCTTATCCTAGTGTGTAAACTCTTCTCCATGGCTGGACCCCCAAATAATATTCCTTTACGTGCTAAGGGGTAACTAGAGAGTGGGATAGGTTTAATAACTACCCTAACCCTAACGCGTACCCTAACGCTAACTCCTTCCCTAACCCTAACACGTACCCTAATCCTAACCCGTACCCTAAACCGAGCCCTAACACTAACACTAACCCTAACCCTAACCCTAACCCATACCCTACGCCGTACCCGAAGCCCTCCCCGAACCCGTAACCTAAGCCGTACCCTAAGCCTAACCCTAAGCCTAACCCTAACCCTAGGCTACCCTTGACTGTTTCTGCCTCCAATAGTTTTCCTAAGCACTAGTGTTTTAAGGAAGAGCTTAAAAAGTAAATCCTAATGTGATTTCTTTATAATGGGTGTGTTCCTTATCTAATCCTAGTGTCTAAACTCTTCTCCATGGCTGGACCCCCAAATAATATTCCTTCGTGTGCTAAGGGGTATCTAGAGAGTGGGATAGGTTTAATCACTACCCTAACCCTAACGCGTACCATAACCCTAACCCCTACCCTAACCCTAACACGTACCCTAATCCTAACCCGTAACCTAAACCGAGCCCTAACCCTAACACTAACCCTAACCCTAACCCTAACCCATACCCTACGCCGTACCCGAAGCCCTCCCCGAAACCGTACCCTAAGCCGTACCCTAAGCCTAACCCTAAGCCTAACTCTAACCCTAGGCTACCCTTGACTGCTTCTGCCTCCAATAGATTTCCTAAGCACTAGTGTTTTAAGGAACAGCTTAAAAAGAGAATCCTAATGTGATTTCTTTATAATGTGTGTGTTCCTTATATTATCTTAGTGTCTAAACTCTTCTCCATGGCTGGACCCCCAAATAATATTCCTTTACGTGCTAATGGGTATCTAGAGAGTGGGATAGGTTTAATAACTACCCTAACCCTAACGCGTACCCTAACCCTAACCCCTAACCTAACCCTAACACGTACCCTAATCCTAACCTGTACCCTAAACCGAGCCCTAACCCAAACACTAACCCTAAACCTAACCCTAACCCATACCCTACGCCGTACCCGAAGCCCTCCCCGAACCCGTACCCTAAGCCGTACCCTAAGCCTAACCCTAAGCCTAACCCTAACCCTAGGCTACCCTTGACTGCTTCTGCCTCCAATAGATTTCCTAAGCACTAGTGTTTTAAGGAACAGCTTAAAAAGAGAATCCTAATGTGATTTCTTTATAATGGGTGTGTTCCTTATCTTATCCTAGTGTCTAAACTCTTCTCCATGGCTGGACCCCCAAATAATATTCCTTTACGTGCTAAGGGGTATCTAGAGAGTGGGATAGGTTTAATAACTACCCTAACCCTAACGCGTACCCTAACCCTAAACCCTACCCTAACCCTAACACGTACCCTAATCCTAACCCGTAACCTAAACCGAGGCCTAACCCTAACACTAACCCTAACCCTAACCCTAACCCATAACCTACGCCGTACCCGAAGCCCTCCCCGAACCCGTACCCTAAGCCGTACCCTAAGCCTAACCCTAAGCCTAACCCTAACCGTAGGCTACCCTTGACTGCTTCTGCCTCCAATAGATTTCCTAAGCACTAGTGTTTTAAGGAACAGCTTAAAAATAGAATCCTAATGTTATTTCTGTATAATGGGTGTGTTTCTTATCTTATCCTAGTGTCTAAACTCTTCTCCATGGCTGGACCCCCAAATAATATTCCTTTACGTGCTAAGGGGTAACTAGAGAGTGGGATAGGTTTAATAACTACCCTAACCCTAACGCGTACCCTAACGCTAACCCTTACCCTAACCCTAACACGTACCCTAATCCTAACCTGTAACGTAAACCGAGCCCTAACCCTAACACTAACCCTAACCCTAACCCTAACCCATACCCTACGCCGTACCCGAAGCCCTCCCCGAACCCATACCCTAAGCCGTACCCTAAGCCTAACCCTAAGCCTAACCCTAACCCTAGGCTACCCTTGACTGCTTCTGCCTCCAATAGATTTCCTAAGCACTAGTGTTTTAAAGAACAGCTTAAAAAGAGAATCCTAATGTGATTTCTTTATAATGGGTGTGTTCCTTATCTAATCCTAGTGTCTAAACTGTTCTCCATGGCTGGACCCCCAAATAATATTCCTTTATGTGCTAAGGGGTATCTAGAGAGTGGGATAGGTTTAATCACTACCCTAACCCTAACGCGTACCATAACCCTAACCCCTATCCTAACCCTAACACGTACCCTAATCCTAAACCGTACCCTAAACCGAGCCCTAACCCTAACACTAACCCTAACCCTAACCCTAACCCATACCCTACGCCGTACCCGAAGCCCTCCCCGAACCCGTACCCTAAGCCGTACCCTAAGCCTAACCCTAAGCCTAACTCTAACCCTAGGCTACCCTTGACTGCTTCTGCCTCCAATAGATTTCCTAAGCACTAGTGTTTTAAGGAACAGCTTAAAAAGAGAATCCTAATGTGATTTCTTTATAATGTGTGTGTTCCTTATATTATCTTAGTGTCTTAACTCTTCTCCATGGCTGGACCCCCAAATAATATTCCTTTACGTGCTAAGGGGTATCTAGAGAGTGGGATAGGTTTAATAACTACCCTAACCCTAACGCGTACCCTAACCCTAACCCCTAACCTAACCCTAACACGTACCCTAATCCTAACCCATACCCTAAACCGAGCCCTAACCCTAACACTAACCCTAACCCTAACCCTAACCCATACCCTACGCCGTACCCGAAGCCCTCCCCGAACCCGTACCCTAAGCCGTACCCTAAGCCTAACCCTAAGCCTAACTCTAACCCTAGGCTACCCTTGACTGCTTCTGCCTCCAATAGATTTCCTAAGCACTAGTGTTTTAAGGAACAGCTTAAAAAGAGAATCCTAATGTGATTTCTTTATAATGTGTGTGTTCCTTATATTATCTTAGTGTCTTAACTCTACTCCATGGCTGGACCCCCAAATAATATTCCTTTACGTGCTAAGGGGTATCTACAGAGTGGGATAGGTTTAATAACTACCCTAACCCTAACGCGTACCCTAACCCTAACCCCTAACCTAATCCTAACACGTACCCTAATCCTAACCTGTTCCCTAAACCGAGCGCTAACCCTAACACTAACCCTAACCCTAACCCTAACCCATACCCTACGCCGTACCCGAAGCCCTCCCCGAACCCGTACCCTAAGCCGTACCCTAAGCCTAACCCTAAGCCTAACCCTAACCCTAGGCTACCCTTGACTGCTTCTGCCTCCAGTAGATTTCCTAAGCACTAGTGTTTTAAGGAACAGCTTAAAAAGAGAATCCTAATGTGATTTCTTTATAATGGGTGTGTTCCTTATCTTATCCTAGTGTCTAAACTCTTCTCCATGGCTGGACCCCCAAATAATATTCCTTTACGTGCTAAGGGGTAACTAGAGAGTGGGATAGGTTTAATAACTACCCTAACCCTAACGCGTACCCTAACGCTAACCCCTACCCTAACCCTAACACGTACCCTAATCCTAACCCGTACCCTAAACCGAGCCCTAACCCTAACACTAACCCTAACCCTAACCCTAACCCATACCCTACGCCGTACCCAAAGCCCTCCCGGATCCCGTACCCTAAGCCGTACCCTAAGCCTAACCCTAAGCCTAACCCTAACCCTAGGCTACCCTTGACTGCTTCTGCCTCCAATAGATTTCCTAAGCACTAGTGTTTTAAAGAACAGCTTAAAAAGAGAATCCTAATGTGATTTCTTTATAATGGGTGTGTTCCTTATCTAATCCTAGTGTCTAAACTCTTCTCCATGGCTGGACCCCCAAATAATATTCCTTTATGTGCTAAGGGGTATCTAGAGAGTGGGATAGGTTTAATCACTACCCTAACCCTAACGCGTACCATAACCCTAACCCCTACCCTAACCCTAACACGTACCCTAATCCTAACCCGTACCCTAAACCGAGCCCTAACCCTAACACTAACCCTAACCCTAACCCTAACCCATACCCTACGCCGTACCCGAAGCCCTCCCCGAACCCGTACCCTAAGCCGTACCCTATGCCTAACCCTAAGCCTAACCCTAACCCTAGGCTACCCTTGACTGCTTCTGCCTCCAATAGATTTCCTAAGCACTAGTGTTTTAAGGAACAGCTTAAAAAGTAAATCCTAATGTGATTTCTTTATAATGGGTGTGTTCCTTATCTAATCCTAGTGTCTAAACTCTTCTCCATTGCTGGACCCCCAAATAATATTCCTTTATGTGCTAAGGGGTATCTAGAGAGTGGGATAGGTTTAATCACTACCCTAACCCTAACGCGTACCATAACCCTAACCCCTACGCTAACCCTAACACGTACCCTAATCCTAACCCGTACCCTAAACCGAGCCCTAACCCTAACACTAACCCTAACCCTAACCCTAACCCATACCCTACGCCGTACCCGAAGCCCTCCCCGAACCCGTACCCTAAGCCGTACCCTAAGCCTAATCCTAAGCCTAACCCTAACCCTAGGCTACCCTTGACTGCTTCTGCCTCCAATAGATTTCCTAAGCACTAGTGTTTTAAGGAACAGCTTAAAAAGAGAATCCTAAAGTGATTTCTTTATAATGTGTGTGTTCCTTATATTATCTTAGTGTCTTAACTCTTCTCCATGGCTGGACCCCCAAATAATATTCCTTTACGTTCTAAGGGGTATCTAGAGAGTGGGATAGGTTTAATAACTACCCTAACCCTAACGCGTACCCTAACCCTAACCCCTAACCTAACACTAACACGTACCCTAATCCTAACCCATACCCTAAACCGAGCCCTAACCCTAACACTAACCCTAACCCTAACCCTAACCCATACCCTACGCCGTACCCGAAGCCCTCCCCGAACCCGTACCCTAAGCCGTACCCTAAGCCTAACCCTAAGCCTAACCCTAACCCTAGGCTACCCTTGACTGCTTCTGCCTCCAATAGATTTCCTAAGCACTAGTGTTTTAAAGAACAGCTTAAAAAGAGAATCCTAATGTGATTTCTTTATAATGGGTGTGTTCCTTATCTAATCCTAGTGTCTAAACTCTTCTCCATGGCTGGACCCCCAAATAATATTCCTTTATGTGCTAAGGGGTATCTAGAGAGTGGGATAGGTTTAATCACTACCCTAACCCTAACGCGTACCATAACCCTAACCCCTACCCTAACCCTAACACGTACCCTAATCCTAACCCGTACCCTAAACCGAGCCCTAACCCTAACACTAACCCTAACCCTAACCCTAACCCATACCCTACGCCGTACCCGAAGCCCTCCCCGAACCCGTACCCTAAGCCGTACACTAAGCCTAATCCTAAGCCTAACCCTAACCCTAGGCTACCCTTGACTGCTTCTGCCTCCAATAGATTTCCTAAGCACTAGTGTTTTAAGGAACAGCTTAAAAAGAGAATCCTAATGTGATTTCTTTATAATGTGTGTGTTCCTTATATTATCTTAGTGTCTAAACTCTTCTCCATGGCTGGACCCCCAAATAATATTCCTTTACGTGCTAAGGGGTATCTAGAGAGTGGGATAGGTTTAATAACTACCCTAACCCTAACGCGTACCCTAACCCTAAACCCTACCCTAACCCTAACACGTACCCTAATCCTAACCCGTACCCTAAACCGAGCCCTAACCCTAACACTAACCCTAACCCTAAACCATACCCTACGCCGTACCCGAAGCCCTCCCCGAACCCGTACCCTAAGCCGTACCCTAAGCCTAATCCTAAGACTAACCCTAACCCTAGGCTACCCTTGACTGCTTCTGCCTCCAATAGATTTCCTAAGCACTAGTGTTTTAAGGAACAGCTTAAAAAGTGAATCCTAATGTGATTTCTTTATAATGGGTGTGTTCTTTATCTTTTCCTAGTGTCTAAACTCTTCTCCATGGCTGGACCCCCAAATAATATTCCTTTACGTGCTAAGGGGTAACTAGAGAGTGGCTTAGGTTTAATAACTACCCTAACCCCAACGCGTACCCTAACGCTAACCCCTACCCTAACCCTAACACGTACCCTAATCCTAACCCGAACCCTAAACCGAGCCCTAACCCTAACACTAACCCTAACCCTAACGCTAACCCATACCCTACGCCGTACCCGAAGCCCTCCCCGAACCCGTACCCTAAGGCGTACCCTAAGCCTAACCCTAAGCCTAACCCTAACCCTAGGCTACCCTTGACTGCTTCTGCCTCCAATAGATTTCCTAAGCACTAGTGTTTTAAGGAACAGCTTAAAAAGAGAATCCTAATGTGATTTCTTTATAATGGGTGTGTTCCTTATCTTATCTTAGTGCCTAAACTCTTCTCCATGGCTGGACCCCCAAATAATATTCCTTTATGTGCTAAGGGGTATCTAGAGAGTGGGATAGGTTTAATAACTACCCTAACCGTAACGTGTACCCTAACCCTAACCCCTACCCTAAACCTAACACGTACCCTAATCCTAACCTGTACCCTAAACCGAGCCCTAACCCTAACACTAACCCTAACCCTAACCCTAACCCATACCCTACGCCGTACCCGAAGCCGTCCCCGAACACGTACCCTAAGCCGTACCCTAAGCCTAACCCTAAGCCTAACCCTAACCCTAGGCTACCCTTGACTGCTTCTGAATCCAATAGATTTCCTAAGCACTAGTGTTTTAAGGAACAGCTTAAAAAGAGAATCCTAATGTGATTTCTTTATAGTGGGTGTGTTCCTTATCTAATCCTAGTGTCTAAACTCTTCTCCATGGCTGGACCCCCAAATAATATTCCTTTATGTGCTAAGGGGTATCTAGAGAGTGGGATAGGTTTAATCCCTACCCTAACCCTAACGCGTACCCTAACCCTAACCCCTACCCTAGCCCTAACACGTACCCTAATCCTAACCCGTACCCTAAACCGAGCCCTAACCCTAACACTAACCCTAACCCTAACCCTAACCCATACCCTACACCGTACCCGAAGCCCTCCCCGAACCCGTACCCTAAGCCTAACCCTAAGCCTAACCCTAACCCTAGGCTACCCTTGACTGCTTCTGCCTCCAATAGATTTCCTAAGCACTAGTGTTTTAAGGAACAGCTTAAAAAGAGAATCCTAATGTGATTTCTTTATAATGTGTGTGTTCCTTATATTATCTTAGTGTCTAAACTCTTCTCCATGGCTGTACCCCCAAATAATAGTCCTTTACGTGCTAAGGGGTATCTAGAGAGTGGGATAGGTTTAATAACTACCCTAACCCTAACGCGTACCCTAACCCTAACCCCTACCCTAACCCTAACACGTACCCTAATCCTAACCCGTACCCTAAACCGAGCCCTAACCCTAACACTAACCCTAACCCTAACCCTAACCCATACCCTACGCTGTACCCGAAGCCCTCCCCAAACCCGTACCCTAAGCCGTACCCTAAGCCTAACCCTAAGCCTTACCCTAACCCTAGGCTACCCTTGACTGCTTCTGCCTCCAATAGATTTCCTAAGCACTAGGGTTTTAAGGAACAGCTTAAAAAGAGAATCCTAATGTGATTTCTTTATAATGTGTGTGTTCCTTATATTATCTTAGTGTCTAAACTCTTCTCCATGGCTGGACCCCCAAATAATATTCCTTTACGTGCTAAGGGGTATCTAGAGAGTGGGATAGGTTTAATAACTACCCTAACCCTAACGCGTACCCTAACCCTAACCCCTACCCTAACCCTAACACGTACCCTAATCCTAACCCGTACCCTAAACCGAGCCCTAACCCTAACACTAACCCTAACCCTAACCCTAACCCATACCCTACGCCATACCCGAAGCCCTCCCCGAACCCGTACCCTAAGCCGTACCCTAAGCCTAACACTAAGCCTAACCCTAACCCTAGGCTACCCTTGACTGCTTCTGCCTCCAATAGATTTCCTAAGCACTAGTGTTTTAAGGAACAGCTTAAAAAGAGAATCCTAATGTGATTTCTTTATAATGGGTGTGTTCCTTATCTTATCTTAGTGCCTAAACTCTTCTCCATGGCTGGACCCCCAAATAATATTCCTTTATGTGCTAAGGGGTATCTAGAGAGTGGGATAGGTTTAATAACTACCCTAACCGTAACGCGTAACCTAACCCTAACCCCTACCCTAACCCTAACACGTACCCTAATCCTAACCCGTACCCTAAACCGAGCCCTAACCCTAACACTAACCCTAACCCTAACCCATACCCTACGCTGTACCCGAAGCCCTCCCCGAACACGTACCCTAAGCCGTACCCTAAGCCTAACCCTAACCCTAGGCTACCCTTGACTGCTTCTGAATCCAATAGATTTCCTAAGCACTAATGTTTTAAGGAACAGCTTAAAAAGAGAATCCTAATGTGATTTCTTTATAATGGGTGTGTTCCTTATCTTTTCTTAGTGCCTAAACTTTTCTCCATGGATGGACCCCCAAATAATATTCCTTTACGTGCTAAGGGGTATCTAGAGAGTGGGATAGGTTTAATAACTAACCTAACCGTAACGCGTACCCTAACCCTAACCACTACCCTAACCCTAACACGTACCCTAATCCTAACCCGTACCCTAAACCGAGCCCTAACCCTAACACTAACCCTAACCCTAACCCTAACCCTAAACCTAACCCTAACCCTAACCCTAACCCTAACCCTAACCCTAACCCTAAGCCGTGCCCTAAGCCTAACCCTAAGCCTAACCCTAACCCTAGGCTACCCTTGACTGCTTCTGAATCCAATAGATTTCCTAAGCACTAGTGTTTTAAGGAACAGCTTAAAAAGAGAATCCTAATGTGATTTCTTTATAATGGGTGTGTTCCTTATCTAATCCTAGTGTCTAAACTCTTCTCCATGGCTGGACCCCCATATAATATTCCTTTATGTGCTAAGGGGTATCTAGAGAGTGGGATAGGTTTAATCACTACCCTATCCCTAACGCGTACCATAACCCTAACCCCTACCCTAACCCTAACACGTACCCTAATCCTAACCCGTACCCTAAACCGAGCCCTAACCCTAACACTAACCCTAACCCTAACCCTAACCCATACCCTACGCCGTACCCGAAGCCCTCCCCGAACCCGTACCCTAAGCCGTACCCTAAGCCTAACCCTAAGCCTAACCCTAACCCTAGGCTACCCTTGACTGCTTCTGCCTCCAATAGATTTCCTGAGCACTAGTGTTTTAAGGAACAGCTTAAAAAGAGAATCCTAATGTGATTTCTTTATAATGGGTGTTTTCCTTATCTTTTCCTAGTGTCTAAACTCTTCTCCATGGCTGGACCCCCAAATAATATTCCTTTACGTGCTAAGGGGTAACTAGAGAGTGGGATAGGTTTAATAACTACCCTAACCGTAACACGTACCCTAACGGTAACCCCTACCCTAACCCTAACACGTACCCTAATCCTAACCCGTACCCTAAACCGAGCCCTAACCCTAACACTAACCCTAACCCTAACCCTAACCCATACCCTACGCCGTACCCGAAGCCCTCCCCGAACCCGTACCCTAAGCCGTACCCTAAGCCTAACCCTAAGCCTAACCCTAACCCTAGGCTACCCTTGACTGCTTCTGCCTCCAATAGATTTCCTAAGCAGTAGTGTTTTAAAGAACAGCTTAAAAAGAGAATCCTAATGTGATTTCTTTATAATGGGTGTGTTCCTTATCTAATCCTAGTGTCTAAACTCTTCTCCATGGCTGGACCCCCAAATAATATTCCTTTACGTGCTAAGGGGTATCTAGAGAGTGGGATAGGTTTAATCACTACCCTAACCCTAACGCGTACCATAAACCTAAACCCTACCCTAACCCTAACACGTACCCTAATCCTAACCCGTACCCTAAACCGAGCCCTAACCCTAACACTAACCCTAACCCTAACCC
The DNA here is from genome assembly GCF_965194825.1 of Balaenoptera physalus. Taxonomy (NCBI): domain Eukaryota; kingdom Metazoa; phylum Chordata; class Mammalia; order Artiodactyla; family Balaenopteridae; genus Balaenoptera; species Balaenoptera physalus. Next base: position 735,866 of record NW_028126324.1, on the reverse strand, counting down.
TAACCCATACCCTATGCCGTACCCGAAGCCCTCCCCGAACCCGTACCCTAAGCCTAACCCTAAGCCTAACCCTAAGCCTAACTCTAACCCTAGGCTACCCTTGACTGCTTCTGCCTCCAATAGATTTCCTAAGCACTAGTGTTTTAAGGAACAGCTTAAAAAGAGAATCCTAATGTGATTTCTTTATAATGTGTGTGTTCCTTATATTATCTTAGTGTCTAAACTCTTCTCCATGGCTGGACCCCCAAATAATATTCCTTTACGTGCTAAGGGGTATCTAGAGAGTGGGATAGGTTTAATAACTACCCTAACCCTAACGCGTACACTAACCCTAACCCCTAACCTAACCCTAACACGTACCCTAATCCTAACCCGTACCCTAAACCGAGCCCTAACCCTAACACTAACCCTAACCCTAACCCTAACCCATACCCTACGCAGTACCCGAAGCCCTCCCCGAACCCGTACCCTAAGCCGTACCCTAAGCCTAACCCTAAGCCTAACCCTAACCCTAGGCTACGCTTGACTGCTTCTGCCTCCAATAGATTTCCTAAGCACTAGTGTTTTAAGGAACAGCTTAAAAAGAGAATCCTAATGTGATTTCTTTATAATGGGTGTGTTCCTTATCTTATCCTAGTGTCTAAACTCTTCTCCATGGCTGGACCCCCAAATAATATTCCTTTACGTGCTAAGGGGTAACTAGAGAGTGGGATAGGTTTAATAACTACCCTAACCCTAACGCGTACCCTAACGCTAACCCCTACCCTAACCCTAACACGTACCCTAATCCTAACCCGTACCCTAAACCGAGCCCTAACCCTAACACTAACCCTAACCCTAACCCTAACCCATACCCTACGCCGTACCCGAAGCCCTCCCCGAACCCGTACCCTAAGCCGTATCCTAAGCCTAACCCTAAGCCTAACTCTAACCCTAGGCTACCCTTGACTGCTTCTGCCTCCAATAGATTTCCTAAGCACTAGTGTTTTAAGGAACAGCTTAAAAAGAGAATCCTAATGTGATTTCTTTATTATGTGTGTGTTCCTTATATTATCTTAGTGTCTAAACTCTTCTCCATGGCTGGACCCCCAAATAATATTCCTTTACGTGCTAAGGGGTATCTAGAGAGTGGGATAGGTTTAATAACTACCCTAACACTAACGCGTACCCTAACCCTAACCCCTAACCTAACCCTAACACGTACCCTAATCCTAACCCGTACCCTAAACCGAGCCCTAACCCTAACACTAACCCTAACCCTAACCCTAACCCATACCCTACGCCGTACCCGAAGCCCTCCCCGAACCCGTACCCTAAGCCGTACCCTAAGCCTAACCCTAACCCTAGGATACGCTTGACTGCTTCTGCCTCCAATAGATTTCCTAAGCACTAGTGTTTTAAGGAACAGCTTAAAAAGAGAATCCTAATGTGATTTCTTTATAATGGGTGTGTTCCTTATCTTATCCTAGTGTCTAAACTCTTCTCCATGGCTGGACCCCCAAATAATATTCCTTTACGTGCTAAGGGGTAACTAGAGAGTGGGATAGGTTTAATAACTACCCTAACCCTAACGCGTACCCTAACGCTAACCCCTACCCTAACCCTAACACGTACCCTAATCCTAACCCGTACCCTAAACCGAGCCCTAACCCTAACACTAACCCTAACCCTAACCCTAACCCATACCCTACGCCGTACCCGAAGCCCTCCCCGAACCCGTACCCTAAGCCGTACCCTAAGCCTAACCCTAACCCTAGGCTACCCTTGACTGCTTCTGCCTCCAAGAGATTTCCTAAGCACTAGTGTTTTAAGGAACAGCTTAAAAAGTAAATCCTAATGTGATTTCTTTATAATGGGTGTGTTCCTTATCTAATCCTAGTGTCTAAACTCTTCTCCATGGCTGGACCCCCATATAATATTCCTTTATGTGCTAAGGGGTATCTAGAGAGTGGGATAGGTTTAATCACTACCCTAACCCTAACGCGTACCATAACCCTAACCCCTACCCTAACCCTAACACGTACCCTAATCCTAACCCGTACCCTAAACCGAGCCCTAACCCTAACACTAACCCTAACCCTAACCCTAACCCATACCCTACGCCGTACCCGAAGCCCTCCCCGAACCCGTACCCTAAGCCGTACCCTAAGCCTAACCCTAAGCCTAACTCTAACCCTAGGCTACCCTTGACTGCTTCTGCCTCCAATAGATTTCCTAAGCACTAGTGTTTTAAGGAACAGCTTAAAAAGAGAATCCTAATGTGATTTCTTTATTATGTGTGTGTTCCTTATATTATCTTAGTGTCTAAACTCTTCTCCATGGCTGGACCCCCAAATAATATTCCTTTACGTGCTAAGGGGTATCTAGAGAGTGGGATAGGTTTAATAACTACCCTAACCCTAACGCGTACCCTAACCCTAACCCCTAACCTAACCCTAACACGTACCCTAATCCTAACCCGTACCCTAAACCGAGCCCTAACCCTAACACTAACCCTAACCTTAACCCTAACCCATACCCTACGCCGTACCCGAAGCCCTCCCCGAACCCGTACCCTAAGCCGTACCCTAAGCCTAACCCTAAGCCTAACCCTAACCCTAGGCTACGCTTGACTGCTTCTGCCTCCAATAGATTTCCTAAGCACTAGTGTTTTAAGGAACAGCTTAAAAAGAGAATCCTAATGTGATTTCTTTATAATGGGTGTGTTCCTTATCTTATCCTAGTGTCTAAACTCTTCTCCATGGCTGGACCCCCAAATAATATTCCTTTACGTGCTAAGGGGTAACTAGAGAGTGGGATAGGTTTAATAACTACCCTAACCCTAACGCGTACCCTAACGCTAACCCCTACCCTAACCCTAACACGTACCCTAATCCTAACCCGTACCCTAAACCGAGCCCTAACCCTAACACTAACCCTAACCCTAACCCTAACCCATACCCTACGCCGTACCCGAAGCCCTCCCCGAACCCGTACCCTAAGCCGTACCCTAAGCCTAACCCTAACCCTAGGCTACCCTTGACTGCTTCTGCCTCCAAGAGATTTCCTAAGCACTAGTGTTTTAAGGAACAGCTTAAAAAGTAAATCCTAATGTGATTTCTTTATAATGGGTGTGTTCCTTATCTAATCCTAGTGTCTAAACTCTTCTCCATGGCTGGACCCCCATATAATATTCCTTTATGTGCTAAGGGGTATCTAGAGAGTGGGATAGGTTTAATCACTACCCTATCCCTAACGCGTACCATAACCCTAACCCCTACCCTAACCCTAACACGAACCCTAATCCTAACCCGTACCCTAAACCGAGCCCTAACCCTAACACTAACCCTAACCCTAACCCTAACCCATACCCTACGCCGTACCCGAAGCCCTCCCCGAACCCGTACCCTAAGCCGTACCCTAAGCCTAACCCTAAGCCTAACCCTAACCCTAGGCTACCCTTGACTGCTTCTGCCTCCAATAGATTTCCTGAGCACTATTGTTTTAAGGAACAGCTTAAAAAGAGAATCCTAATGTGATTTCTTTATAATGGGTGTTTTCCTTATCTTTTCCTAGTGTCTAAACTCTTCTCCATGGCTGGACCCCCAAATAATATTCCTTTACGTGCTAAGGGGTAACCAGAGAGTGGGATAGGTTTAATAACTACCCTAACCGTAACACGTACCCTAACGGTAACCCCTACCCTAACCCTAACACGTACCCTAATCCTAACCCGTACCCTAAACCGAGCCCTAACCCTAACACTAACCCTAACCCTAACCCTAACCCATACCCTACGCCGTACCCGAAGCCCTCCCCGAACCCGTACCCTAAGCCGTACCCTAAGCCTAACCCTAAGCCTAACCCTAACCCTAGGCTACCCTTGACTGCTTCTGCCTCCAATAGATTTCCTAAGCACTAGTGTTTTAAAGAACAGCTTAAAAAGAGAATCCTAATTTGATTTCTTTATAATGAGTGTGTTCCTTATCTAATCCTAGTGTCTAAACTCTTCTCCATGGCTGGATCCCCAAATAATATTCCTTTACGTGCTAAGGGGTATCTAGAGAGTGGGATAGGTTTAATCACTACCCTAACCCTAACGCGTACCATAACCCTAAACCCTACCCTAACCCTAACACGTACCCTAATCCTAACCCGTACCCTAAACCGAGCCCTAACCCTAACACTAACCCTAACCCTAACCCTAACCCATACCCTACGCCGTACCCGAAGCCCTCCCCGAACCCGTACCCTAAGCCGTACCCTAAGCCTAACCCGAAGCCTAACTCTAACCCTAGGCTACCCTTGACTGCTTCTGCCTCCAATAGATTTCCTGAGCACTAGTGTTTTAAGGAACAGCTTAAAAAGAGAATCCTAATGTGATTTCTTTATAATGGGTGTTTTCCTTATCTTTTCCTAGTGTCGAAACTCTTCTCCATGGCTGGACCCCCAAATAATATTCCTTTACGTGCTAAGGGGTAACCAGAGAGTGGGATAGGTTTAATAACTACCCTAACCGTAACACGTACCCTAACGGTAACCCCTACCCTAACCCTAACACGTACCCTAATCCTAACCCGTACCCTAAACCGAGCCCTAACCCTAACACTAACCCTAACCCTAACCCTAACCCATACCCTACGCCGTACCCAAAGCCCTCCCCGAACCCGTACCCTAAGCCGTACCCTAAGCCTAACCCTAAGCCTAACCCTAACCCTAGGCAACCCTTGACTGCTTCTGCCTCCAATAGATTTCCTAAGCACTAGTGTTTTAAAGAACAGCTTAAAAAGAGAATCCTAATGTGATTTCTTTATAATGGGTGTGTTCCTTATCTAATCCTAGAGTCTAAACTCTTCTCCATGGCTGGATCCCCAAATAATATTCCTTTACGTGCTAAGGGGTATCTAGAGAGTGGGATAGGTTTAATCACTACCCTAACCCTAACGCGTACCATAACCCTAAACCCTACCCTAACCCTAACACGTACCCTAATCCTAACGCGTACCCTAAACCGAGCCCTAACCCTAACACTAACCCTAACCCTAACCCTAACCCATACCCTACGCCGTACCCGAAGCCCTCCCCGAACCCGTACCCTAAGCCGTACCCTAAGCCTAACCCGAAGCCTTACTCTAACCCTAGGCTACCCTTGACTGCTTCTGCCTCCAATAGATTTCCGAAGCACTAGTGTTTTAAGGAACAGCTTAAAAAGAGAATCCTAATGTGATTTCTTTATAATGTGTGTGTTCCTTATATTATCTTAGTGTCTAAACTCTTCTCCATGGCTGGACCCCCAAATAATATTCCTTTACGTGCTAAGGGGTATCTAGAGAGTGGGATAGGTTTAATCACTACCCTAACCCTAACGCGTACCATAACCCTAACCCCTACCCTAACCCTAACACGTACCCTAATCCTAACCCGTACCCTAAACCGAGCCCTAACCCTAACACTAACCCTAACCCTAACCCTAACCCATACCCTACGCCGTACCCGAAGCCCTCCCCGAACCCGTACCCTAAGCCGTACCCTAAGCCTAACCCTAAGCCTAACTCTAACCCTAGGCTACCCTTGACTGCTTCTGCCTCCAATAGATTTCCTAAGCACTAGTGTTTTAAGGAACAGCTTAAAAAGAGAATCCTAATGTGATTTCTTTATAATGTGTGTGTTCCTTATATTATCTTAGTGTCTAAACTCTTCTCCATGGCTGGACCCCCAAATAATATTCCTTTACGTGCTAAGGGGTATCTAGAGAGTGGGATAGGTTTAATAACTACCCTAACCCTAACGCGTACCCTAACCCTAACCCCTACCCTAACCCTAACACGTACCCTAATCCTAACCCGTACCCTAAACCGAGCCCTAACCCTAACACTAACCCTAACCCTAACCCATACCCTACGCCGTACCCGAAACCCTCCCCGAACCCGTACCCTAAGCCGTACCCTAAGCCTAACCCTAAGCCTAACCCCAACCATAGGCTACCCTTGACTGCTTCTGCCTCCAATATATTTCCTAAGCACTAGTGTTTTAAGGAAGAGCTTAAAAAGAGAATCCTAATGTGATTTCTTTATAATGGGTGTGTTCCTTATCTTATCCTAGTGTCTAAACACTCCTCCATGGCTGGACCCCCAAATAATATTCCTTTACGTGCTAAGGGGTAACTAGAGAGTGGGATAGGTTTAATAACTACCCTAACCGTAACGCGTACCCTAACGCTAACCCCTACCCTAACCCTAACACGTACCCTAATCCTAACCCGTACCCTAAACAGAGCCCTAACCCTAACACTAACCCTAACCCTAACCCTAACCCATACCCTACGCCGTACCCGAAGCCCTCCCCGAAACCGTACCCTAAGCCGTACCCTAAGCCTAACCCTAAGCCTAACCCTAACCCTAGGCTACCCTTGACTGCTTCTGCCTCCAATAGATTTCCTAAGCACTAGTGTTTTAAGGAACAGCTTAAAAAGAGAATCCTAATGTGATTTCTTTATAATGGGTGTGTTCCTTATATTATCTTAGTGTCTAAACTCTTCTCCATGGCTGGACCCCCAAATAATATTCCTTTACGTGCTAAGGGGTATCTAGAGAGTGGGATAGGTTTAATCACTATCCTAACCCTAACGCGTACCATAACCCTAACCCCTACCCTAACCCTAACACGTACCCTAATCCTAACCCGTACCCTAAATCGAGCCCTAACCCTAACACTAACCCTAACCCTAACCCTAACCCATACCCTACGCCGTACCCGAAGCCCTCCCCGAACCCGTACCCTAAGCCGTACCCTAAGCCTAACCCTAAGCCTAACTCTAACCCTAGGCTACCCTTGAGTGCTTCTGCCTCCAATAGATTTCCTAAGCACTAGTGTTTTAAGGAACAGCTTAAAAAGAGAATCCTAATGTGATTTCTTTATAATGTGTGTGTTCCTTATATTATCTTAGTGTCTAAACTCTTCTCCATGGCTGGACCCCCAAATAATATTCCTTTACGTGCTAAGGGGTATCTAGAGAGTGGGATAGGTTTAATAACTACCCTAACCCTAACGCGTACCCTAACCCTAACCCCTACCCTAACCCTAACACGTACCCTAATCCTAACCCATACCCTAAACCGAGCCCTAACCCTAACACTAACCCTAACCCTAACCCTCACACATACCCTACGCCGTACCCGAAGCCCTCCCCGAACCCGTACCCTATGCCGTACCCTAAGCCTAACCCTAAGCCTAACTCTAACCCTAGGCTACCCTTGACTGCTTCTGCCTCCAAAAGATTTCCTAAGCACTAGTGTTTTAAGGAACAGCTTAAAAAGAGAATCCTAATGTGATTTCTTTATAATGTGTGTGTTCCTTATATTATCTTAGTGTCTAAACTCTTCTCCATGGCTGGACCCCCAAATAATATTCCTTTACGTGCTAAGGGGTATCTAGAGAGTGGGATAGGTTTAATAACTACCCTAACCCTAACGCGTACCCTAACCCTAACCCCTAACCTAACCCTAACACGTACCCTAATCCTAACCTGTACCCTAAACCGAGCCCTAACCCTAACACTAAACCTAACCCTAACCCTAACCCATACCCTATGCCATACACGAATCCCTCCCCGAACCCGTACCCTAAGCCGTACCCTAAGCCTAACCCTAAGCCTAACCCTAACCCTAGGCTACCCTTGACTGCTTCTGCCTCCAATAGATTTCCTAAGCACTAGTGTTTTAAGGAACAGCTTAAAAAGAGAATCCTAATGTGATTTCTTTATAATGGGTGTGTTCCTTATCTTATCCTAGTGTCTAAACTCTTCTCCATGGCTGGACTCCTAAATAATATTCCTTTACGTGCTAAGGTGTAACTAGAGAGTGGGATAGGTTTAATAACTACCCTAACCCTAACGCGTACCCTAACGCTAACCCCTACCCTAACCCTAACACGTACCCTAATCCTAACCCGTACCCTAAACCGAGCCCTAACCCTAACACTAACCGTAACCCTAACCCATACCCTACGCCGTACCCGAAACCCTCCCCGAACCCGTACCCTAAGCCGTACCCTAAGCCTAACCCTAAGCCTAACCCTAACCATAGGCTACCCTTGACTGCTTCTGCCTCCAATATATTTCCTAAGCACTAGTGTTTTAAGGAACAGCTTAAAAAGAGAATCCTAATGTGATTTCTTTATAATGGGTGTGTTCCTTATCTTATCCTAGTGTCTAAACTCTCCTCCATGGCTGGACCCCCAAATAATATTCCTTTACGTGCTAAGGGGTAACTAGAGAGTGGGATAGGTTTAATAACTACCCTAACCGTAACGCGTACCCTAACGCTAACCCCTACCCTAACCCTAACACGTACCCTAATCCTAACCCGTACCCTAAACAGAGCCCTAACCCTAACACTAACCCTAACCCTAACCCTAACCCATACCCTACGCCGTACCCGAAGCCCTCTCCGAAACCGTACCCTAAGCCGTACCCTAAGCCTAACCCTAAGCCTAACCCTAACCCTAGGCTACCCTTGACTGCTTCTGCCTCCAATAGATTTCCTAAGCACTAGTGTTTTAAGGAACAGCTTAAAAAGAGAATCCTAATGTGATTTCTTTATAATGGGTGTGTTCCTTATATTATCTTAGTGTCTAAACTCTTCTCCATGGCTGGACCCCCAAATAATATTCCTTTACGTGCTAAGGGGTATCTAGAGAGTGGGATAGGTTTAATCACTACCCTAACCCTAACGCGTACCATAACCCTAACCCCTACCCTAACCCTAACACGTACCCTAATCCTAACCCGTACCCTAAACCGAGCCCTAACCCTAACACTAACCCTAACCCTAACCCTAACCCATACCCTACGCCGTACCCGAAGCCCTCCCCGAACCCGTACCCTAAGCCGTACCCTAAGCCTAACCCTAAGCCTAACTCTAACCCTAGGCTACCCTTGAGTGCTTCTGCCTCCAATAGATTTCCTAAGCACTAGTGTTTTAAGGAACAGCTTAAAAAGAGAATCCTAATGTGATTTCTTTATAATGTGTGTGTTCCTTATATTATCTTAGTGTCTAAACTCTTCTCCATGGCTGGACCCCCAAATAATATTCCTTTACGTGCTAAGGGGTATCTAGAGAGTGGGATAGGTTTAATAACTACCCTAACCCTAACGTGTACCCTAACCCTAACCCCTACCCTAACCCTAACACGTAACCTAATCCTAACCCATACCCTAAACCGAGCCCTAACCCTAACACTAACCCTAACCCTAACCCATACCCTACGCCGTACCCGAAACCCTCCCCGAACCCGTACCCTAAGCCGTACCCTAAGCCTAACTCTAAGCCTAACCCTAACCCTAGGCTACCCTTGACTGCTTCTGCCTCCAATATATTTCCTAAGCACTAGTGTTTTAAGGAACAGCTTAAAAAGAGAATCCTAATGTGATTTCTTTATAATGGGTGTGTTCCTTATCTTATCCTAGTGTCTAAACTCTCCTCCATGGCTGGACCCCCAAATAATATTCCTTTACGTGCTAAGGGGTAACTAGAGAGTGGGATAGGTTTAATAACTACCCTAACCGTAACGCGTACCCTAACGCTAACCCCTACCCTAACCCTAACACGTACCCTAATCCTAACCCGTACCCTAAACAGAGCCCTAACCCTAACACTAACCCTAACACTAACCCTAACCCATACCCTACGCCGTACCCGAAGCCCTCCCCGAAACCGTACCCTAAGCCGTACCCTAAGCCTAACCCTAAGCCTAACCCTAGGCTACCCTTGACTGCTTCTGCCTCCAATAGATTTCCTAAGCACTAGTGTTTTAAGGAACAGCTTAAAAAGAGAATCCTAATGTGATTTCTTTATAATGGGTGTGTTCCTTATATTATCTTAGTGTCTAAACTCTTCTCCATGGCTGGACCCCCAAATAATATTCCTTTACGTGCTAAGGGGTATCTAGAGAGTGGGATAGGTTTAATCACTACCCTAACCCTAACGCGTACCATAACCCTAACCCCTACCCTAACCCTAACACGTACCCTAATCCTAACCCGTACCCTAAACCGAGCCCTAACCCAAACACTAACCCTAACCCTAACCCTAACCCATACCCTACGCCGTACCCGAAGCCCTCCCCGAACCCGTACCCTAAGCCGTACCCTAAGCCTAACCCTAAGCCTAACTCTAACCCTAGGCTACCCTTGAGTGCTTCTGCCTCCAATAGATTTCCTAAGCACTAGTGTTTTAAGGAACAGCTTAAAAAGAGAATCCTAATGTGATTTCTTTATAATGTGTGTGTTCCTTATATTATCTTAGTGTCTAAACTCTTCTCCATGGCTGGACCCCCAAATAATATTCCTTTACGTGCTAAGGGGTATCTAGAGAGTGGGATAGCTTTAATAACTACCCTAACCCTAACGCGTACCCTAACCCTAACCCCTACCCTAAACCTAACACGTAACCTAATCCTAACCCATACCCTAAACCGAGCCCTAACCCTAACACTAACCCTAACCCTAACCCATACCCTAAGCCGTACCCGAAACCCTCCCCGAACCCGTACCCTAAGCCGTACCCTAAGCCTAACCCTAAGCCTAACCCTTACCCTAGGCTACCCTTGACTGCTTCTGCCTCCAATATATTTCCTAAGCACTAGTGTTTTAAGGAACAGCTTAAAAAGAGAATCCTAATGTGATTTCTTTATAATGGGTGTGTTCCTTATCTTATCCTAGTGTCTAAACTCTTCTCCATGGCTGGACCCCCAAATAATATTCCTTTACGTGCTAAGGGGTAACTAGAGAGTGGGATAGGTTTAATAACTACCCTAACCGTAACGCGTACCCTAACGCTAACCCCTACCCTAACCCTAACACGTACCCTAATCCTAACCCGTACCCTAAACAGAGCCCTAACCCTAACACTAACCCTAACCCTAACCCTAACCCATACCCTACGCCGTACCCGAAGCCCTCCCCGAAACCGTACCCTAAGCCGTACCCTAAGCCTAACCCTAAGCCTAACCCTAACCCTAGGCTACCCTTGACTGCTTCTGCATCCAATAGATTTCCTAAGCACTAGTGTTTTAAGGAACAGCTTAAAAAGAGAATCCTAATGTGATTTCTTTATAATGGGTGTGTTCCTTATCTTATCCTAGTGTCTAAACTCTTCTCCATGGCTGGACCCCCAAATAATATTCCTTTACGTGCTAAGGGGTAACTAGAGAGTGGGATAGGTTTAATAACTACCCTAACCCTAACGTGTACCCTAACGCTAACCCCTACCCTAACCCTAACACGTACCCTAATCCTAACCCGTACCCTAAACCGAGCCCTAACCCTAACACTAACCCTAACCCTAACCCTAACCCATACCCTACGCCATACCCGAAGCCCTCCCCGAACCCGTACCCTAAGCCGTACCCTAAGCCTAACCCTAAGCCTAACCCTAACCCTAGGCTACCCTTGACTGCTTCTGCCTCCAATAGATTTCCTAAGCAATAGTGTTTTAAGGAACAGCTTAAAAAGAAAATCCTAATGTGATTTCTTTATAATGTGTGTGTTCCTGATATTATCTTAGTGTCTAAACTCTTCTCCATGGCTGGAACCCCAAATAATATTCCTTTACGTGCTAAGGGGTATCTAGAGAGTGGGATAGGTTTAATAACTACCCTAACCCTAACGCGTACCCTAACCCTAACCCCTACCCTAACCCTAACACGTACCCTAATCCTAACCCGTACCCTAAACCGAGCCCTAACCCTAACACTAACCCTAACCCTAACCCTCACACATACCCTATGCCGTACCCGAAGCCCTCCCCGAACCCGTACCCTAAGCCGTACCCTAAGCCTAACCCTAAGCCTAACTCTAACCCTAGGCTACCCTTGACTGCTTCTGCCTCCAAAAGATTTCCTAAGCACTAGTGTTTTAAGGAACAGCTTAAAAAGAGAATCCTAATGTGATTTCTTTATAATGTGTGTGTTCCTTATATTATCTTAGTGTCTAAACTCTTCTCCATGGCTGGACCCCCAAATAATATTCCTTTACGTGCTAAGGGGTATCTAGAGAGTGGGATAGGTTTAATAACTACCCTAACCCTAACGCGTACCCTAACCCTAACCCCTAACCTAACCCTAACACGTACCCTAATCCTAACCTGTACCCTAAACCGAGCCCTAACCCTAACACTAACCCTAACCCTAACCCTAACCCATACCCTACGCCGTACCCGAAGCCCTCCCCGAACCCGTACCCTAAGCCGTACCCTAAGCCTAACCCTGAGCCTAACCCTAACCCTAGGCTACCCTTGACTGCTTCTGCCTCCAACAGATTTCCTAAGCACTAGTGTTTTAAGGAACAGCTTAAAAAGAGAATCCTAATGTGATTTCTTTATAATGGGTGTGTTCCTTATCTTATCCTAGTGTCTAAACTCTTCTCCATGGCTGGACCCCCAAATAATATTCCTTTACGTGCTAAGGGGTATCTAGAGAGTGGGATAGTTTTAATAACTACCCTAACCCTAACGCGTACCCTAACCCTAACTCCTACCCTAACCCTAACAGGTACCCTAATCCTAACCCGTACCCTAAACCGAGCCCTAACCCTAACACTAACCCTAACCCTAACCCATACCCTACGCCGTACCCGAATCCCTCCCCGAACCCGTACCCTAAGCCGTACCCTAAGCCTAACCCTAAGCCTAACCCTAACCCTAGGCTACCCTTGACTGCTTCTGCCTCCAATAGATTTCCTAAGCACTAGTGTTTTAAGGAACAGCTTAAAAAGAGAATCCTAATGTGATTTCTTTATAATGGGTGTGTTCCTTATCTTATCCTAGTGTCTAAACTCTTCTCCATGGCTGGACCCCCAAATAATATTCCTTTACGTGCTAAGGTGTAACTAGAGAGTGGGGTAGGTTTAATAACTACCCTAACCCTAACGCGTACCCTAACGCTAACCCCTACCCTAACCCTAACACGTACCCTAATCCTAAGCCGTACCCTAAACCGAGCCCTAACACTAACACTAACCCTAACCCTAACCCTAACCCATACCCTACGCCGTACCCGAAGCCCTCCCCGAACCCGTACCCTAAGCCGTACCCTAAGCCTAACCCTAACCCTAGGCTACCCTTGAATGCTTCTGCCTCCAATAGATTTCCTAACCACTAGTGTTTTAAGGAACAGCTTAGAAAGTGAATCCTAATGTGATTTCTTTATAATGGGTGTGTTCCTTATATTATCCTAGTGTCTAAACTCTTCTCCATGGCTGGACCCCCAAATTATATTCCTTTATGTGCTAAGGGGTATCTAGAGAGTGGGATAGGTTTAATCACTACCCTAACCCTAACGCGTACCATAACCCTAACCCCTACCCTAACCCTAACACGTACCCTAATCCTAACCCGTACCCTAAACCGAGCCCTAACCCTAACACTAACCCTAACCCTAACCCTAACCCATACCCTACGCCGTACCCGAAGCCCTCCCCGAACCCGTACCCTAAGCCGTACCCTAAGCCTAACCCTAAGCCTAACCCTAACCCTAGGCTACCCTTGACTGCTTCTGCCTCCAATAGATTTCCTAAGCACTAGTGTTTTAAAGAACAGCTTAAAAAGAGAATCCTAATGTGATTTCTTTATAATGGGTGTGTTCCTTATCTAATCCTAGTGTCTAAACTCTTCTCCATGGCTGGACCCCCAAATAATATTCCTTTATGTGCTAAGGGGTATCTAGAGAGTGGGATAGGTTTAATCACTACCCTAACCCTAACGCGTACCATAACCCTAACCCCTACCCTAACCCTAACACGTACCCTAATCCTAACCCGTACCCTAAACCGAGCCCTAACCCTAACACTAACCCTAACCCTAACCCTAACCCATACCCTATGCCGTACCCGAAGCCCTCCCCGAACCCGTACCCTAAGCCGTACCCTAAGCCTAACCCTAAGCCTAACCCTAACCCTAGGCTACCCTTGACTGCTTCTGCCTCCAATAGATTTCCTAAGCACTAGTGTTTTAAAGAACAGCTTAAAAAGAGAATCCTAATGTGATTTCTTTATAATGGGTGTGTTCCTTATCTAATCCTAGTGTCTAAACTCTTCTCCATGGCTGGACCCCCAAATAATATTCCTTTATGTGCTAAGGGGTATCTAGAGAGTGGGATAGGTTTAATCACTACCCTAACCCTAACGCGTACCATAACCCTAACCCCTACCCTAACCCTAACACGTACCCTAATCCTAACCCGTACCCTAAACCGAGCCCTAACCCTAACACTAACCCTAACCCTAACCCTAACCCATACCCTACGCCGTACCCGAAGCCCTCCCCGAACCCGTACCCTAAGCCGTACCCTAAGCCTAACCCTAAGCCTAACTCTAACCCTAGGCTACCCTTGACTGCTTCTGCCTCCAATAGATTTCCTAAGCACTAGTGTTTTAAGGAACAGCTTAAAAAGAGAATCCTAATGTGATTTCTTTATAATGTGTGTGTTCCTTATATTATCTTAGTGTCTAAACTCTTCTCCATGGCTGGACCCCCAAATAATATTCCTTTACGTGCTAAGGGGTATCTAGAGAGTGGGATAGGTTTAATAACTACCCTAACCCTAACGCGTACCCTAACCCTAACCCCTAACCTAACCCTAACACGTACCCTAATCCTAACCTGTACCCTAAACCGAGCCCTAACCCTAACACTAACCCTAACCCTAACCCTAACCCATACCCTACGCCGTACCCGAAGCCCTCCCCGAACCCGTACCCTAAGCTGTACCCTAAGCCTAACCCTAAGCCTAACCCTAACCCTAGGCTACCCTTGACTGCTTCTGCCTCCAATAGATTTCCTAAGCACTAGTGTTTTAAAGAACAGCTTAAAAAGAGAATCCTAATGTGATTTCTTTATAATGGGTGTGTTCCTTATCTAATCCTAGTGTCTAAACTCTTCTCCATGGCTGGACCCCCAAATAATATTCCTTTATGTGCTAAGGGGTATCTAGAGAGTGGGATAGGTTTAATCACTACCCTAACCCTAACGCGTACCATAACCCTAACCCCTACCCTAACCCTAACACGTACCCTAATCCTAACCCGTACCCTAAACCGAGCCCTATCCCTAACACTAACCCTAACCCTAACCCTAACCCATACCCTACGCCGTACCCGAAGCCCTCCCCGAACCCGTACCCTAAGCCGTACCCTAAGCCTAACCCTAAGCCTAACTCTAACCCTAGGCTACCCTTGACTGCTTCTGCCTCCAATAGATTTCCTAAGCACTAGTGTTTTAAGGAACAGCTTAAAAAGAGAATCCTAATGTGATTTCTTTATAATGGGTGTGTTCCTTATATTATCTTAGTGTCTAAACTCTTCTCCATGGCTGGACCCCCAAATAATATTCCTTTACGTGCTAAGGGGTATCTAGAGAGTGGGATAGGTTTAATAACTACCCTAACCCTAACGCGTACCCTAACCCTAACCCCTAACCTAACCCTAACACGTACCCTAAACCTAACCTGTACCCTAAACCGAGCCCTAACCCTAACACTTACCCTAACCCATACCCTACGCCGTACCCGAAGCCCTCCCCGAACCCGTACCCTAAGCTGTACCCTAAGCCTAACCCTAAGCCTAACCCTAACCCTAGGCTACCCTTGACTGCTTCTGCCTCCAATAGATTTCCTAAGCACTAGTGTTTTAAAGAACAGCTTAAAAAGAGAATCCTAATGTGATTTCTTTATAATGGGTGTGTTCCTTATCTTATCCTAGTGTGTAAACTCTTCTCCATGGCTGGACACCCAAATAATATTCCTTTACGTGCTAAGGGGTAACTAGAGAGTGGGATAGGTTTAATAACTACCCTAACCCTAACGCGTACCCTAACGCTAACTCCTTCCCTAACCCTAACACGTACCCTAATCCTAACCCGTACCCTAAACCGAGCCCTAACACTAACACTAACCCTAACCCTAACCCATACCCTACGCCGTACCCGAAGCCCTCCCTGAACCCGTACCCTAATCCGTACCCTAAGCCTAACCCTAAGCCTAACCCTAACCCTAGGCTACCCTTGACTGTTTCTGCCTCCAATAGATTTCCTAAGCACTAGTGTTTTAAGGAACAGCTTAAAAAGTAAATCCTAATGTGATTTCTTTATAATGGGTGTGTTCCTTATCTAATCCTAGTGTCTAAACTCTTCTCCATGGCTGGACCCCCAAATAATATTCCTTCGTGTGCTAAGGGGTATCTAGAGAGTGGGATAGGTTTAATCACTACCCTAACCCTAACGCGTACCATAACACTAACCCCTACCCTAACCCTAACACGTACCCTAATCCTAACCCGTACCCTAAACCGAGCCCTAACCCTAACACTAACCCTAACCCTAACCCTAACCCATACCCTACGCCGTACCCGAAGCCCTCCCCGAACCCGTACCCTAAGCCGTACCCTAAGCCTAACCCTAAGCCTAACTCTAACCCTAGGCTACCCTTGACTGCTTCTGCCTCCAATAGATTTCCTAAGCACTAGTGTTTTAAGGAACAGCTTAAAAAGAGAATCCTAATGTGATTTCTTTATAATGTGTGTGTTCCTTATATTATCTTAGTGTCTAAACTCTTCTCCATGGCTGGACCCCCAAATAATATTCCTTTACGTGCTAAGGTGTATCTAGAGAGTGGGATAGGTTTAATAACTACCCTAACCCTAACGCGTACCCTAACCCTAACCCCTAACCTAACCCTAACACGTACCCTAAACCTAACCTGTACCCTAAACCGAGCCCTAACCCTAACACTAACCCTAACCCATACCCTACGCCGTACCCGAAGCCCTCCCCGAACCCGTACCCTAAGCCGTACCCTAAGCCTAACCCTAAGCCTAACCCTAACCCTAGGCTACCCTTGACTGTTTCTGCCTCCAATAGATTTCCTAAGCACTAGTGTTTTAAGGAACAGCTTAAAAAGTAAATCCTAATGTGATTTCTTTATAATGGGTGTGTTCCTTATCTAATCCTAGTGTCTAAACTCTTCTCCATGGCTGGACCCCCAAATAATATTCCTTCGTGTGCTAAGGGGTATCTAGAGAGTGGGATAGGTTTAATCACTACCCTAACCCTAACGCGTACCATAACCCTAACCCCTACCCTAACCCTAACACGTACCCTAATCCTAACCCGTACCCTATAGCGAGCCCTAACCCTAACACTAACCCTAACCCTAATCCTAACCCATACCCTACGCCGTACCCGAAGCCCTCCCCGAAACCGTACCCTAAGCCGTACCCTAAGCCTAACCCTCAGCCTAACCCTAACCCTAGGCTACCCTTGACTGCTTCTGCCTCCAATATATTTCCTAAGCACTAGTGTTTTAAGGAACAGCTTAAAAAGAGAATCCTAATGTGATTTCTTTATAATGTGTGTGTTCCTTATATTATCTTAGTGTCTAAACTCTTCTCCATGGCTGGACCCCCAAATAATATTCCTTTACGTGCTAAGGGGTATCTAGAGAGTGGGATAGGTTTAATCACTACCCTAACCCTAACGCGTACCATAACCCTAACCCCTACCCTAACCCTAACACGTACCCTAATCCTAACCCGTACCCTAAACCGAGCCCTAACCCTAACACTAACCCTAACCCTAACCCTAACCCATACCCTACGCCGTACCCGAAGCCCTCCCCGAACCCGTACCCTAAGCCGTACCCTAAGCCTAACCCTAAGCCTAACTCTAACCCTAGGCTACCCTTGACTGCTTCTGCCTCCAATAGATTTCCTAAGCACTAGTGTTTTAAGGAACAGCTTAAAAAGAGAATCCTAATGTGATTTCTTTATAATGTGTGTGTTCCTTATATTATCTTAGTGTCTAAACTCTTCTCCATGGCTGGACCCCCAAATAATATTCCTTTACGTGCTAAGGGGTATCTAGAGAGTGGGATAGGTTTAATAACTACCCTAACCCTAACGCGTACCCTAACCCTAACCCCTAACCTAACCCTAACACGTACCCTAATCCTAACCCGTACCCTAAACCGAGCCCTAACCCTAACACTAACCCTAACCCTAACCCTAACCCATACCTTACGCCGTACCCGAAGCCCTCCCCGAACCCGTACCCTAAGCTGTACCCTAAGCCTAACCCTGAGCCTAACCCTAACCCTAGGCTACCCTTGACTGCTTCTGCCTCCAATAGATTTCCTAAGCACTAGTGTTTTAAAGAACAGCTTAAAAAGTAAATCCTAATGTGATTTCTTTATAATGGGTGTGTTCCTTATCTAATCCTAGTGTCTAAACTCTTCTCCATGGCTGGACCCCCAAATAATATTCCTTCGTGTGCTAAGGGGTATCTAGAGAGTGGGATAGGTTTAATCACTACCCTAACCCTAACGCGTACCATAACCCTAACCCCTACCCTAACCCTAACACGTACCCTAATCCTAACCCGTACCCTAAACCGAGCCCTAACCCTAACACTAACCCTAACCCTAATCCTAACCCATACCCTACGCCGTACCCGAAGCCCTTCCCGAAACCGTACCCTAAGCCGTACCCTAAGCCTAACCCTAAGCCTAACCCTAACCCTAGGCTACCCTTGACTGCTTCTGCCTCCAATATATTTCCTAAGCACTAGTGTTTTAAGGAACAGCTTAAAAAGAGAATCCTAATGTGATTTCTTTATAATGTGTGTGTTCCTTATATTATCTTAGTGTCTAAACTCTTCTCCATGGCTGGACCCCCAAATAATATTCCTTTACGTGCTAAGGGGTATCTAGAGAGTGGGATAGGTTTAATCACTACCCTAACCCTAACGCGTACCATAACCCTAACCCCTACCCTAACCCTAACACGTACCCTAATCCTAACCCGTACCCTAAACCGAGCCCTAACCCTAACACTAACCCTAACCCTAACCCTAACCCATACCCTACGCCGTACCCGAAGCCCTCCCCGAACCCGTACCCTAAGCCGTACCCTAAGCCTAACCCTAAGCCTAACTCTAACCCTAGGCTACCCTTGACTGCTTCTGCCTCCAATAGATTTCCTAAGCACTAGTGTTTTAAGGAACAGCTTAAAAAGAGAATCCTAATGTGATTTCTTTATAATGTGTGTGTTCCTTATATTATCTTAGTGTCTAAACTCTTCTCCATGGCTGGACCCCCAAATAATATTCCTTTACGTGCTAAGGGGTATCTAGAGAGTGGGATAGGTTTAATAACTACCCTAACCCTAACGCGTACCCTAACCCTAACCCCTAACCTAACCCTAACACGTACCCTAATCCTAACCTGTACCCTAAACCGAGCCCTAACCCTAACACTAACCCTAACCCTAACCCTAACCAATACCTTACGCCGTACCCGAAGCCCTCCCCGAACCCGTACCCTAAGCTGTACCCTAAGCCTAACCCTGAGCCTAACCCTAACCCTAGGCTACCCTTGACTGCTTCTGCCTCCAATAGATTTCCTAAGCACTAGTGTTTTAAAGAACAGCTTAAAAAGAGAATCCTAATGTGATTTCTTTATAATGGGTGTGTTCCTTATCTTATCCTAGTGTGTAAACTCTTCTCCATGGCTGGACACCCAAATAATATTCCTTTACGTGCTAAGGGGTAACTAGAGAGTGGGATAGGTTTAATAACTACCCTAACCCTAACGCGTACCCTAACGCTAACTCCTTCCCTAACCCTAACACGTACCCTAATCCTAACCCGTACCCTAAACCGAGCCCTAACACTAACACTAACCCTAACCCTAACCCTAACCCATACCCTACGCCGTACCCGAAGCCCTCCCCGAACCCATACCCTAAGCCGTACCCTAAGCCTAACCCTAAGCCTAACCCTAACCCTAGGCTACCCTTGACTGTTTCTGGCTCCAATAGATTTCCTAAGCACTAGTGTTTTAAGGAACAGCTTAAAAAGTAAATCCTAATGTGATTTCTTTATAATGGGTGTGTTCCTTATCTAATCCTAGTGTCTAAACTCTTCTCCATGGCTGGACCCCCAAATAATATTCCTTCGTGTGCTAAGGGGTATCTAGAGAGTGGGATAGGTTTAATCACTACCCTAACCCTAACGCGTACCATAACCCTAACCCCTACCCTAACCCTAACACGTACCCTAATCCTAACCCGTACCCTAAACCGAGCCCTAACCCTAACACTAACCCTAACCCTAATCCTAACCCATACCCTACGCCGTACCCGAAGCCCTCCCCGAAACCGTACCCTAAGCCGTACCCTAAGCCTAACCCTAAGCCTAACCCTAACCCTAGGCTACCCTTGACTGCTTCTGCCTCCAATATATTTCCTAAGCACTAGTGTTTTAAGGAACAGCTTAAAAAGAGAATCCTAATGTGATTTCTTTATAATGTGTGTGTTCCTTATATTATCTTAGTGTCTAAACTCTTCTCCATGGCTGGACCCCCAAATAATATTCCTTTACGTGCTAAGGGGTATCTAGAGAGTGGGATAGGTTTAATCACTACCCTAACCCTAACGCATACCATAACCCTAACCCCTACCCTAACCCTAACACGTACCCTAATCCTAACCCGTACCCTAAACCGAGCCCTAACCCTAACACTAACCCTAACCCTAACCCTAACCCATACCCTACGCCGTACCCGAAGCCCTCACCGAACCCGTACCCTAAGCCGTACCCTAAGCCTAACCCTAAGCCTAACTCTAACCCTAGGCTACCCTTGACTGCTTCTGCCTCCAATAGATTTCCTAAGCACTAGTGTTTTAAGGAACAGCTTAAAAAGAGAATCCTAATGTGATTTCTTTATAATGTGTGTGTTCCTTATATTATCTTAGTGTCTAAACTCTTCTCCATGGCTGGACCCCCAAATAATATTCCTTTACGTGCTAAGGGGTATCTAGAGAGTGGGATAGGTTTAATAACTACCCTAACCCTAACGCGTACCCTAACCCTAACCCCTAACCTAACCCTAACACGTACCCTAATCCTAACCTGTACCCTAAACCGAGCCCTAACCCTAACACTAACCCTAACCCTAACCCTAACCCATACCTTACGCCGTACCCGAAGCCCTCCCCGAACCCGTACCCTAAGCTGTACCCTAAGCCTAACCCTGAGCCTAACCCTAACCCTAGGCTACCCTTGACTGCTTCTGCCTCCAATAGATTTCCTAAGCACTAGTGTTTTAAAGAACAGCTTAAAAAGAGAATCCTAATGTGATTTCTTTATAATGGGTGTGTTCCTTATCTTATCCTAGTGTGTAAACTCTTCTCCATGGCTGGACACCCAAATAATATTCCTTTACGTGCTAAGGGGTAACTAGAGAGTGGGATAGGTTTAATAACTACCCTAACCCTAACGCGTACCCTAACGCTAACTCCTTCCCTAACCCTAACACGTACCCTAATCCTAACCCGTACCCTAAACCGAGCCCTAACACTATCACTAACCCTAACCCTAACCCTAACCCATACCCTACGCCATACCCGAAGCCCTCCCCGAACCCATACCCTAAGCCGTACCCTAAGCCTAACCCTAAGCCTAACCCTAACCCTAGGCTACCCTTGACTGTTTCTGGCTCCAATAGATTTCCTAAGCACTAGTGTTTTAAGGAACAGCTTAAAAAGTAAATCCTAATGTGATTTCTTTATAATGGGTGTGTTCCTTATCTAATCCTAGTGTCTAAACTCTTCTCCATGGCTGGACCCCCAAATAATATTCCTTCGTGTGCTAAGGGGTATCTAGAGAGTGGGATAGGTTTAATCACTACCCTAACCCTAACGCGTACCATAACCCTAACCCCTACCCTAACCCTAACACGTACCCTAATCCTAACCCGTACCCTAAACCGAGCCCTAACCCTAACACTAACCCTAACCCTAACCCTAACCCTAACCCTAACCCTAACCCTAACACTAACCCTAACCCTAACCCATACCCTACGCCGTACCCGAAACCCTCCCCGAACCCGTACCCTAAGCCGTACCCTAAGCCTAACCCTAAGCCTAACCCTAACCCTAGGCTACCCTTGACTGCTTCTGCCTCCAATAGATTTCCTAAGCACTAGTGTTTTAAGGAACAGCTTAAAAAGAGAATCCTAATGTGATTTCTTTATAATGGGTGTGTTCCTTATCTTATCCTAGTGTCTAAACTCTTCTCCATGGCTGGACCCCCAAATAATATTCCTTTACGTGATAAGGGGTAACTAGAGAGTGGGATAGGTTTAATAACTACCCTAACCGTAACGCGTACCCTAACGCTAACCCCTACCCTAACCCTAACACGTACCCTAATCCTAACCCGTACCCTAAACAGAGCCCTAACCCTAACACTAACCCTAACCCTAACCCTAACCCATACCCTACGCCGTACCCGAAGCCCTCCCCGAAACCGTACCCTAAGCCGTACCCTAAGCCTAACCCTAAGCCTAACCCTAACCCTAGGCTACCCTTGACTGCTTCTGCCTCCAATAGATTTCCTAAGCACTAGTGTTTTAAGGAACAGCTTAAAAAGAGAATCCTAATGTGATTTCTTTATACTGGGTGTGTTCCTTATACTATCCTAGTGTCTAAACTCTTCTCCATGGCTGGACCCCCAAATAATATTCCTTTACGTGCTAAGGGGTATCTAGAGAGTGGGATAGGTTTAATAACTACCCTAACCCTAACGCGTACCCTAACCCTAACCCCTAACCTAACCCTAACACGTACCCTAATCCTAACCTGTACCCTAAACCGAGCCCTAACCCTAACACTAACCCTAACCCTAACCCTAACCCATACCTTACGCCGTACCCGAAGCCCTCCCCGAACCCGTACCCTAAGCCTAACCCTAAGCCTAACCCTAACCCTAGGCTACCCTTGACTGCTTCTGCCTCCAACAGATTTCCTAAGCACTAGTGTTTTAAGGAACAGCTTAAAAAGAGAATCCTAATGTGATTTCTTTATAATGGGTGTGTTCCTTATCTTATCCTAGTGTCTAAACTCTTCTCCATGGCTGGACCCCCAAATAATATTCCTTTACGTGCTAAGGTGTAACTAGAGAGTGGGATAGGTTTAATCACTACCCTAACCCTAACGCGTACCATAACCCTAACCCCTACCCTAACCCTAACACGTACCCTAATCCTAACCCGTACCCTAAACCGAGCCCTAACCCTAACACTAACCCTAACCCTAACCCTAACCCATACCCTACGCCGTACCCGAAACCCTCCCCGAACCCGTACCCTAAGCCGTACCCTAAGCCTAACCCTAAGCCTAACCCTAACCCTAGGCTACCCTTGACTGCTTCTGCCTCCAATAGATTTCCTAAGCACTAGTGTTTTAAGGAACAGCTTAAAAAGAGAATCCTAATGTGATTTCTTTATAATGGGTGTGTTCCTTATCTTATCCTAGTGTCTAAACTCTTCTCCATGGCTGGACCCCCAAATAATATTCCTTTACGTGATAAGGGGTAACTAGAGAGTGGGATAGGTTTAATAACTACCCTAACCGTAACGCGTACCCTAACGCTAACCCCTACCCTAACCCTAACACGTACCCTAATCCTAACCCGTACCCTAAACAGAGCCCTAACCCTAACACTAACCCTAACCCTAACCCTAACCCATACCCTACGCCGTACCCGAAGCCCTCCCCGAAACCGCACCCTAAGCCGTACCCTAAGCCTAACCCTAAGCCTAACCCTAACCCTAGGCTACCCTTGACTGCTTCTGCCTCCAATAGATTTCCTAAGCACTAGTGTTTTAAGGAACAGCTTAAAAAGAGAATCCTAATGTGATTTCTTTATACTGGGTGTGTTCCTTATACTATCCTAGTGTCTAAACTCTTCTCCATGGCTGGACCCCCAAATAATATTCCTTTACGTGCTAAGGGGTATCTAGAGAGTGGGATAGGTTTAATAACTACCCTAACCCTAACGCGTACCCTAACCCTAACCCCTAACCTAACCCTAACACGTACCCTAATCCTAACCTGTACCCTAAACCGAGCCCTAACCCTAACACTAACCCTAACCCTAACCCTAACCCATACCTTACGCCGTACCCGAAGCCCTCCCCGAACCCGTACCCTAAGCCTAACCCTAAGCCTAACCCTAACCCTAGGCTACCCTTGACTGCTTCTGCCTCCAACAGATTTCCTAAGCACTAGTGTTTTAAGGAACAGCTTAAAAAGAGAATCCTAATGTGATTTCTTTATAATGGGTGTGTTCCTTATCTTATCCTAGTGTCTAAACTCTTCTCCATGGCTGGACCCCCAAATAATATTCCTTTACGTGCTAAGGTGTAACTAGAGAGTGGGATAGGTTTAATCACTACCCTAACCCTAACGCGTACCATAACCCTAACCCCTACCCTAACCCTAACACGTACCCTAATCCTAACCCGTACCCTAAACCGAGCCCTAACCCTAACACTAACCCTAAACCTAACCCTAACCCATACCCTACGCCGTACCCGAAGCCCTCCCCGAACCCGTACCCTAAGCCGTACCCTAAGCCTAACCCTAAGCCTAACCCTAACCCTAGGCTACCCTTGACTGCTTCTGCCTCCAATAGATTTCCTAAGCACTAGTGTTTTAAGGAACAGCTTAAAAAGAGAATCCTAATGTGATTTCTTTATAATGTGTGTGTTCCTTATCTTATCCTAGTGTCTAAACTCTTCTCCATGGCTGGACCCCCAAATAATATTCCTTTACGTGCTAAGGGGTAACTAGAGAGTGGGATAGGTTTAATAACTACCCTAACCGTAACGCGTACCCTAACGGTAACCCCTACCCTAACCCTAACACGTACCCTAATCCTAACCCGTACCCTAAACCGAGCCCTAACCCTAACACTAACCGTAACCCTAACCCTAACCCATACCCTACGCCGTACCCGAAGCCCTCCCCGAACCCGTACCCTAAGCCGTACCCTAAGCCTAACCCTAAGCCTAACCCTAACCCTAGGCTACCCTTGACTGCTTCTGCCTCCAATAGATTTCCTAAGCACTAGTGTTTTAAAGAACAGCTTAAAAAGAGAATCCTAATGTGATTTCTTTATAATGGGTGTGTTCCTTATCTAATCCTAGTGTCTAAACTCTTCTCCATGGCTGGACCCCCAAATAATATTCCTTTATGTGCTAAGGGGTATCTAGAGAGTGGGATAGGTTTAATCACTACCCTAACCCTAACGCGTACCATAACCCTAACCCCTACCCTAACCCTAACACGTACCCTAATCCTAACCCGTACCCTAAACCGAGCCCTAACCCTAACACTAACCCTAACCCTAACCCTAACCCATACCCTACGCCGTACCCGCAGCCCTCCCCGAACCCGTACCCTAAGCCGTACCCTAAGCCTAACCCTAAGCCTAACTCTCACCCTAGGCTACCCTTGACTGCTTCTGCCTCCAATAGATTTCCTAAGCACTAGTGTTTTAAGGAACAGCTTAAAAAGAGAATCCTAATGTGATTTCTTTATAATGTGTGTGTTCCTTATATTATCTTAGTGTCTAAACTCTTCTCCATGGCTGGACCCCCAAATAATATTCCTTTACGTGCTAAGGGGTATCTAGAGAGTGGGATAGGTTTAATAACTACCCTAACCCTAACGCGTACCCTAACCCTAACCCCTAACCTAACCCTAACACGTACCCTAATCCTAACCTGTACCCTAAACCGAGCCCTAACCCTAACACTAACCCTAACCCTAACCCTAACCCATACCCTACGCCGTACCCGAAGCCCTCCCCGAACCCGTACCCTAAGCTGTACCCTAAGCCTAACCCTAAGCCTAACCCTAACCCTAGGCTACCCTTGACTGCTTCTGCCTCCAATAGATTTCCTAAGCACTAGTGTTTTAAAGAACAGCTTAAAAAGAGAATCCTTATGTGATTTCTTTATAATGGGTGTGTTCCTTATCTTATCCTAGTGTGTAAACTCTTCTCCATGGCTGGACCCCCAAATAATATTCCTGTACGTGCTAAGGGGTAACTAGAGAGTGGGATAGGTTTAATAACTACCCTAACCCTAACGCGTACCCTAACGCTAACTCCTTCCCTAACCCTAACACGTACCCTAATCCTAACCCGTACCCTAAACCGAGCCCTAACACTAACACTAACCCTAACCCTAACCCTAACCCATACCCTACGCCGTACCCGAAGCCCTCCCCGAACCCATACCCTAAGCCGTACCCTAAGCCTAACCCTAAGCCTAACCCTAACCCTAGGCTACCCTTGACTGTTTCTGCCTCCAATAGATTTCCTAAGCACTAGTGTTTTAAGGAACAGCTTAAAAAGTAAATCCTAATGTGATTTCTTTATAATGGGTGTGTTCCTTATCTAATCCTAGTGTCTAAACTCTTCTCCATGGCTGGACCCACAAATAATATTCCTTCGTGTGCTAAGGGGTATCTAGAGAGTGGGATAGGTTTAATCACTACCCTAACCCTAACGCGTACCATAACCCTAACCCCTACCCTAACCCTAACACGTACCCTAATCCTAACCCGTACCCTAAACCGAGCCCTAACCCTAACACTAACCCTAACCCTAACCCTAACCCATACCCTACGCCGTACCCGAAGCCCTCCCCGAAACCGTACCCTAAGCCGTACCCTAAGCCTAACCCTAAGCCTAACCCTAACCCTAGGCTACCCTTGACTGCTTCTGCCTCCAATAGATTTCCTAAGCACTAGTGTTTTAAGGAACAGCTTAAAAAGAGAATCCTAATGTGATTTCTTTATAATGGGTGTGTTCCTTATCTTATCCTAGTGTCTAAACTCTTCTCCATGGCTGGACCCCCAAATAATATTCCTTTACGTGCTAAGGTGTAACTAGAGAGTGGGATAGGTTTAATAACTACCCTAACCCTAACGCGTACCCTAACGCTAACCCCTACCCTAACCCTAACACGTACCCTAATCCTAACCCGTACCCTAAACCGAGCCCTAACCCTAACACTAACCCTAACCCTAACCCTAACCCATACCCTACGCCGTACCCGAAGCCCTCCCCGAACCCGTACCCTAAGCCGTACCCTAAGCCTAACCCTAACCCTAGGCTACCCTTGACTGCTTCTGCCTCCAATAGATTTCCTAAGCACTAGTGTTTTAAGGAACAGCTTAAAAAGAGAATCCTAATGTGATTTCTTTATAATGGGTGTGT
This sequence comes from Balaenoptera physalus, assembly GCF_965194825.1. Taxonomy (NCBI): domain Eukaryota; kingdom Metazoa; phylum Chordata; class Mammalia; order Artiodactyla; family Balaenopteridae; genus Balaenoptera; species Balaenoptera physalus. The sequence continues at coordinate 708,768 of NW_028126324.1, read as the reverse complement.
TCCTTATCTTTTCCTAGTGTCTAAACTCTTCCCCATGGCTGGACCCCCAAATAATATTCCTTTACATGCTAAGGGGTAACTAGAGAGTGGGATAGGTTTAATAACTACCCTAACCGTAACGCGTACCCTAACGGTAACCCCTACCCTAACCCTAACACGTACCCTAATCCTAACCCGTACCCTAAACCGAGCCCTAACCCTAACACTAACCCTAACCCTAACTCTAACCCATACCCTACGCCGTACACGAAGCCCTCCCCGAACCCGTACCCTAAGCCGTACCCTAAGCCTAACCCTAAGCCTAACCCTAACCCTAGGCTACCCTTGACTGCTTCTGCCTCCAATAGATTTCCTAAGCACTAGTGTTTTAAAGAACAGCTTAAAAAGAGAATCCTAATGTGATTTCTTTATAATGGGTGTGTTCCTTATCTAATCCTAGTGTCTAAACTCTTCTCCATGGCTGGACCCTCAAATAATATTCCTTTATGTGCTAAGGGGTATCTAGAGAGTGGGATAGGTTTAATCACTACCCTAACCCTAACGCGTACCATAACCCTAACCCCTACCCTAACCCTAACACGTACCCTAATCCTAACCTGTACCCTAAACCGAGCCCTAACCCTAACACTAACCCTAACCCTAACCCTAACCCATACCCTACGCCGTACCCGAAGCCCTCCCCGAACCCGTACCCTAAGCTGTACCCTAAGCCTAACCCTAAGCCTAACCCTAACCCTAGGCTACCCTTGACTGCTTCTGCCTCCAATAGATTTCCTAAGCACTAGTGTTTTAAAGAACAGCTTAAAAAGAGAATCCTAATGTGATTTCTTTATAATGGGTGTGTTCCTTATCTTATCCTAGTGTGTAAACTCTTCTCCATGGCTGGACCCCCAAATAATATTCCTTTACGTGCTAAGGGGTAACTAGAGAGTGGGATAGGTTTAATAACTACCCTAACCCTAACGCGTACCCTAACGCTAACTCCTTCCCTAACCCTAACACGTACCCTAATCCTAACCCGTACCCTAAACCGAGCCCTAACACTAACACTAACCCTAACCCTAACCCTAACCCATACCCTACGCCGTACCCGAAGCCCTCCCCGAACCCGTAACCTAAGCCGTACCCTAAGCCTAACCCTAAGCCTAACCCTAACCCTAGGCTACCCTTGACTGTTTCTGCCTCCAATAGTTTTCCTAAGCACTAGTGTTTTAAGGAAGAGCTTAAAAAGTAAATCCTAATGTGATTTCTTTATAATGGGTGTGTTCCTTATCTAATCCTAGTGTCTAAACTCTTCTCCATGGCTGGACCCCCAAATAATATTCCTTCGTGTGCTAAGGGGTATCTAGAGAGTGGGATAGGTTTAATCACTACCCTAACCCTAACGCGTACCATAACCCTAACCCCTACCCTAACCCTAACACGTACCCTAATCCTAACCCGTAACCTAAACCGAGCCCTAACCCTAACACTAACCCTAACCCTAACCCTAACCCATACCCTACGCCGTACCCGAAGCCCTCCCCGAAACCGTACCCTAAGCCGTACCCTAAGCCTAACCCTAAGCCTAACTCTAACCCTAGGCTACCCTTGACTGCTTCTGCCTCCAATAGATTTCCTAAGCACTAGTGTTTTAAGGAACAGCTTAAAAAGAGAATCCTAATGTGATTTCTTTATAATGTGTGTGTTCCTTATATTATCTTAGTGTCTAAACTCTTCTCCATGGCTGGACCCCCAAATAATATTCCTTTACGTGCTAATGGGTATCTAGAGAGTGGGATAGGTTTAATAACTACCCTAACCCTAACGCGTACCCTAACCCTAACCCCTAACCTAACCCTAACACGTACCCTAATCCTAACCTGTACCCTAAACCGAGCCCTAACCCAAACACTAACCCTAAACCTAACCCTAACCCATACCCTACGCCGTACCCGAAGCCCTCCCCGAACCCGTACCCTAAGCCGTACCCTAAGCCTAACCCTAAGCCTAACCCTAACCCTAGGCTACCCTTGACTGCTTCTGCCTCCAATAGATTTCCTAAGCACTAGTGTTTTAAGGAACAGCTTAAAAAGAGAATCCTAATGTGATTTCTTTATAATGGGTGTGTTCCTTATCTTATCCTAGTGTCTAAACTCTTCTCCATGGCTGGACCCCCAAATAATATTCCTTTACGTGCTAAGGGGTATCTAGAGAGTGGGATAGGTTTAATAACTACCCTAACCCTAACGCGTACCCTAACCCTAAACCCTACCCTAACCCTAACACGTACCCTAATCCTAACCCGTAACCTAAACCGAGGCCTAACCCTAACACTAACCCTAACCCTAACCCTAACCCATAACCTACGCCGTACCCGAAGCCCTCCCCGAACCCGTACCCTAAGCCGTACCCTAAGCCTAACCCTAAGCCTAACCCTAACCGTAGGCTACCCTTGACTGCTTCTGCCTCCAATAGATTTCCTAAGCACTAGTGTTTTAAGGAACAGCTTAAAAATAGAATCCTAATGTTATTTCTGTATAATGGGTGTGTTTCTTATCTTATCCTAGTGTCTAAACTCTTCTCCATGGCTGGACCCCCAAATAATATTCCTTTACGTGCTAAGGGGTAACTAGAGAGTGGGATAGGTTTAATAACTACCCTAACCCTAACGCGTACCCTAACGCTAACCCTTACCCTAACCCTAACACGTACCCTAATCCTAACCTGTAACGTAAACCGAGCCCTAACCCTAACACTAACCCTAACCCTAACCCTAACCCATACCCTACGCCGTACCCGAAGCCCTCCCCGAACCCATACCCTAAGCCGTACCCTAAGCCTAACCCTAAGCCTAACCCTAACCCTAGGCTACCCTTGACTGCTTCTGCCTCCAATAGATTTCCTAAGCACTAGTGTTTTAAAGAACAGCTTAAAAAGAGAATCCTAATGTGATTTCTTTATAATGGGTGTGTTCCTTATCTAATCCTAGTGTCTAAACTGTTCTCCATGGCTGGACCCCCAAATAATATTCCTTTATGTGCTAAGGGGTATCTAGAGAGTGGGATAGGTTTAATCACTACCCTAAACCTAACGCGTACCATAACCCTAACCCCTATCCTAACCCTAACACGTACCCTAATCCTAAACCGTACCCTAAACCGAGCCCTAACCCTAACACTAACCCTAACCCTAACCCTAACCCATACCCTACGCCGTACCCGAAGCCCTCCCCGAACCCGTACCCTAAGCCGTACCCTAAGCCTAACCCTAAGCCTAACTCTAACCCTAGGCTACCCTTGACTGCTTCTGCCTCCAATAGATTTCCTAAGCACTAGTGTTTTAAGGAACAGCTTAAAAAGAGAATCCTAATGTGATTTCTTTATAATGTGTGTGTTCCTTATATTATCTTAGTGTCTTAACTCTTCTCCATGGCTGGACCCCCAAATAATATTCCTTTACGTGCTAAGGGGTATCTAGAGAGTGGGATAGGTTTAATAACTACCCTAACCCTAACGCGTACCCTAACCCTAACCCCTAACCTAACCCTAACACGTACCCTAATCCTAACCCATACCCTAAACCGAGCCCTAACCCTAACACTAACCCTAACCCTAACCCTAACCCATACCCTACGCCGTACCCGAAGCCCTCCCCGAACCCGTACCCTAAGCCGTACCCTAAGCCTAACCCTAAGCCTAACTCTAACCCTAGGCTACCCTTGACTGCTTCTGCCTCCAATAGATTTCCTAAGCACTAGTGTTTTAAGGAACAGCTTAAAAAGAGAATCCTAATGTGATTTCTTTATAATGTGTGTGTTCCTTATATTATCTTAGTGTCTTAACTCTACTCCATGGCTGGACCCCCAAATAATATTCCTTTACGTGCTAAGGGGTATCTACAGAGTGGGATAGGTTTAATAACTACCCTAACCCTAACGCGTACCCTAACCCTAACCCCTAACCTAATCCTAACACGTACCCTAATCCTAACCTGTTCCCTAAACCGAGCGCTAACCCTAACACTAACCCTAACCCTAACCCTAACCCATACCCTACGCCGTACCCGAAGCCCTCCCCGAACCCGTACCCTAAGCCGTACCCTAAGCCTAACCCTAAGCCTAACCCTAACCCTAGGCTACCCTTGACTGCTTCTGCCTCCAGTAGATTTCCTAAGCACTAGTGTTTTAAGGAACAGCTTAAAAAGAGAATCCTAATGTGATTTCTTTATAATGGGTGTGTTCCTTATCTTATCCTAGTGTCTAAACTCTTCTCCATGGCTGGACCCCCAAATAATATTCCTTTACGTGCTAAGGGGTAACTAGAGAGTGGGATAGGTTTAATAACTACCCTAACCCTAACGCGTACCCTAACGCTAACCCCTACCCTAACCCTAACACGTACCCTAATCCTAACCCGTACCCTAAACCGAGCCCTAACCCTAACACTAACCCTAACCCTAACCCTAACCCATACCCTACGCCGTACCCAAAGCCCTCCCGGATCCCGTACCCTAAGCCGTACCCTAAGCCTAACCCTAAGCCTAACCCTAACCCTAGGCTACCCTTGACTGCTTCTGCCTCCAATAGATTTCCTAAGCACTAGTGTTTTAAAGAACAGCTTAAAAAGAGAATCCTAATGTGATTTCTTTATAATGGGTGTGTTCCTTATCTAATCCTAGTGTCTAAACTCTTCTCCATGGCTGGACCCCCAAATAATATTCCTTTATGTGCTAAGGGGTATCTAGAGAGTGGGATAGGTTTAATCACTACCCTAACCCTAACGCGTACCATAACCCTAACCCCTACCCTAACCCTAACACGTACCCTAATCCTAACCCGTACCCTAAACCGAGCCCTAACCCTAACACTAACCCTAACCCTAACCCTAACCCATACCCTACGCCGTACCCGAAGCCCTCCCCGAACCCGTACCCTAAGCCGTACCCTATGCCTAACCCTAAGCCTAACCCTAACCCTAGGCTACCCTTGACTGCTTCTGCCTCCAATAGATTTCCTAAGCACTAGTGTTATAAGGAACAGCTTAAAAAGTAAATCCTAATGTGATTTCTTTATAATGGGTGTGTTCCTTATCTAATCCTAGTGTCTAAACTCTTCTCCATTGCTGGACCCCCAAATAATATTCCTTTATGTGCTAAGGGGTATCTAGAGAGTGGGATAGGTTTAATCACTACCCTAACCCTAACGCGTACCATAACCCTAACCCCTACCCTAACCCTAACACGTACCCTAATCCTAACCCGTACCCTAAACCGAGCCCTAACCCTAACACTAACCCTAACCCTAACCCTAACCCATACCCTACGCCGTACCCGAAGCCCTCCCCGAACCCGTACCCTAAGCCGTACCCTAAGCCTAATCCTAAGCCTAACCCTAACCCTAGGCTACCCTTGACTGCTTCTGCCTCCAATAGATTTCCTAAGCACTAGTGTTTTAAGGAACAGCTTAAAAAGAGAATCCTAAAGTGATTTCTTTATAATGTGTGTGTTCCTTATATTATCTTAGTGTCTTAACTCTTCTCCATGGCTGGACCCCCAAATAATATTCCTTTACGTTCTAAGGGGTATCTAGAGAGTGGGATAGGTTTAATAACTACCCTAACCCTAACGCGTACCCTAACCCTAACCCCTAACCTAACCCTAACACGTACCCTAATCCTAACCCATACCCTAAACCGAGCCCTAACCCTAACACTAACCCTAACCCTAACCCTAACCCATACCCTACGCCGTACCCGAAGCCCTCCCCGAACCCGTACCCTAAGCCGTACCCTAAGCCTAACCCTAAGCCTAACCCTAACCCTAGGCTACCCTTGACTGCTTCTGCCTCCAATAGATTTCCTAAGCACTAGTGTTTTAAAGAACAGCTTAAAAAGAGAATCCTAATGTGATTTCTTTATAATGGGTGTGTTCCTTATCTAATCCTAGTGTCTAAACTCTTCTCCATGGCTGGACCCCCAAATAATATTCCTTTATGTGCTAAGGGGTATCTAGAGAGTGGGATAGGTTTAATCACTACCCTAACCCTAACGCGTACCATAACCCTAACCCCTACCCTAACCCTAACACGTACCCTAATCCTAACCCGTACCCTAAACCGAGCCCTAACCCTAACACTAACCCTAACCCTAACCCTAACCCATACCCTACGCCGTACCCGAAGCCCTCCCCGAACCCGTACCCTAAGCCGTACACTAAGCCTAATCCTAAGCCTAACCCTAACCCTAGGCTACCCTTGACTGCTTCTGCCTCCAATAGATTTCCTAAGCACTAGTGTTTTAAGGAACAGCTTAAAAAGAGAATCCTAATGTGATTTCTTTATAATGTGTGTGTTCCTTATATTATCTTAGTGTCTAAACTCTTCTCCATGGCTGGACCCCCAAATAATATTCCTTTACGTGCTAAGGGGTATCTAGAGAGTGGGATAGGTTTAATAACTACCCTAACCCTAACGCGTACCCTAACCCTAAACCCTACCCTAACCCTAACACGTACCCTAATCCTAACCCGTACCCTAAACCGAGCCCTAACCCTAACACTAACCCTAACCCTAAACCATACCCTACGCCGTACCCGAAGCCCTCCCCGAACCCGTACCCTAAGCCGTACCCTAAGCCTAATCCTAAGACTAACCCTAACCCTAGGCTACCCTTGACTGCTTCTGCCTCCAATAGATTTCCTAAGCACTAGTGTTTTAAGGAACAGCTTAAAAAGAGAATCCTAATGTGATTTCTTTATAATGGGTGTGTTCTTTACCTTTTCCTAGTGTCTAAACTCTTCTCCATGGCTGGACCCCCAAATAATATTCCTTTACGTGCTAAGGGGTAACTAGAGAGTGGCTTAGGTTTAATAACTACCCTAACCCCAACGCGTACCCTAACGCTAACCCCTACCCTAACCCTAACACGTACCCTAATCCTAACCCGAACCCTAAACCGAGCCCTAACCCTAACACTAACCCTAACCCTAACGCTAACCCATACCCTACGCCGTACCCGAAGCCCTCCCCGAACCCGTACCCTAAGGCGTACCCTAAGCCTAACCCTAAGCCTAACCCTAACCCTAGGCTACCCTTGACTGCTTCTGCCTCCAATAGATTTCCTAAGCACTAGTGTTTTAAGGAACAGCTTAAAAAGAGAATCCTAATGTGATTTCTTTATAATGGGTGTGTTCCTTATCTTATCTTAGTGCCTAAACTCTTCTCCATGGCTGGACCCCCAAATAATATTCCTTTATGTGCTAAGGGGTATCTAGAGAGTGGGATAGGTTTAATAACTACCCTAACCGTAACGTGTACCCTAACCCTAACCCCTACCCTAAACCTAACACGTACCCTAATCCTAACCTGTACCCTAAACCGAGCCCTAACCCTAACACTAACCCTAACCCTAACCCTAACCCATACCCTACGCCGTACCCGAAGCCGTCCCCGAACACGTACCCTAAGCCGTACCCTAAGCCTAACCCTAAGCCTAACCCTAACCCTAGGCTACCCTTGACTGCTTCTGCCTCCAATAGATTTCCTAAGCACTAGTGTTTTAAGGAACAGCTTAAAAAGAGAATCCTAATGTGATTTCTTTATAATGGGTGTGTTCCTTATCTTTTCCTAGTGTCTAAACTCTTCCCCATGGCTGGACCCCCAAATAATATTCCTTTACGTGCTAAGGGGTAACTAGAGAGTGGGATAGGTTTAATAACTACCCTAACCGTAACGCGTACCCTAACGGTAACCCCTACCCTAACCCTAACACGTACCCTAATCCTAACCCGTACCCTAAACCGAGCCCTAACCCTAACACTAACCCTAACCCTAACCCTAACCCATACCCTACGCCGTACCCGAAGCCCTCCCCGAACCCGTACCCTAAGCCGTACCCTAAGCCTAACCCTAAGCCTAACCCTAACCCTAGGCTACCCTTGACTGCTTCTGCCTCCAATAGATTTCCTAAGCACTAGTGTTTTAAAGAACAGCTTAAAAAGAGAATCCTAATGTGATTTCTTTATAATGGGTGTGTTCCTTATCTAATCCTAGTGTCTAAACTCTTCTCCATGGCTGGACCCTCAAATAATATTCCTTTATGTGCTAAGGGGTATCTAGAGAGTGGGATAGGTTTAATCACTACCCTAACCCTAACGCGTACCATAACCCTAACCCCTACCCTAACCCTAACACGTACCCTAATCCTAACCTGTACCCTAAACCGAGCCCTAACCCTAACACTAACCCTAACCCTAACCCTAACCCATACCCTACGCCGTACCCGAAGCCCTCCCCGAACCCGTACCCTAAGCTGTACCCTAAGCCTAACCCTAAGCCTAACCCTAACCCTAGGCTACCCTTGACTGCTTCTGCCTCCAATAGATTTCCTAAGCACTAGTGTTTTAAAGAACAGCTTAAAAAGAGAATCCTAATGTGATTTCTTTATAATGGGTGTGTTCCTTATCTTATCCTAGTGTGTAAACTCTTCTCCATGGCTGGACCCCCAAATAATATTCCTTTACGTGCTAAGGGGTAACTAGAGAGTGGGATAGGTTTAATAACTACCCTAACCCTAACGCGTACCCTAACGCTAACTCCTTCCCTAACCCTAACACGTACCCTAATCCTAACCCGTACCCTAAACCGAGCCCTAACACTAACACTAACCCTAACCCTAACCCTAACCCATACCCTACGCCGTACCCGAAGCCCTCCCCGAACCCGTAACCTAAGCCGTACCCTAAGCCTAACCCTAAGCCTAACCCTAACCCTAGGCTACCCTTGACTGTTTCTGCCTCCAATAGTTTTCCTAAGCACTAGTGTTTTAAGGAAGAGCTTAAAAAGTAAATCCTAATGTGATTTCTTTATAATGGGTGTGTTCCTTATCTAATCCTAGTGTCTAAACTCTTCTCCATGGCTGGACCCCCAAATAATATTCCTTCGTGTGCTAAGGGGTATCTAGAGAGTGGGATAGGTTTAATCACTACCCTAACCCTAACGCGTACCATAACCCTAACCCCTACCCTAACCCTAACACGTACCCTAATCCTAACCCGTAACCTAAACCGAGCCCTAACCCTAACACTAACCCTAACCCTAACCCTAACCCATACCCTACGCCGTACCCGAAGCCCTCCCCGAAACCGTACCCTAAGCCGTACCCTAAGCCTAACCCTAAGCCTAACTCTAACCCTAGGCTACCCTTGACTGCTTCTGCCTCCAATAGATTTCCTAAGCACTAGTGTTTTAAGGAACAGCTTAAAAAGAGAATCCTAATGTGATTTCTTTATAATGTGTGTGTTCCTTATATTATCTTAGTGTCTAAACTCTTCTCCATGGCTGGACCCCCAAATAATATTCCTTTACGTGCTAATGGGTATCTAGAGAGTGGGATAGGTTTAATAACTACCCTAACCCTAACGCGTACCCTAACCCTAACCCCTAACCTAACCCTAACACGTACCCTAATCCTAACCTGTACCCTAAACCGAGCCCTAACCCAAACACTAACCCTAAACCTAACCCTAACCCATACCCTACGCCGTACCCGAAGCCCTCCCCGAACCCGTACCCTAAGCCGTACCCTAAGCCTAACCCTAAGCCTAACCCTAACCCTAGGCTACCCTTGACTGCTTCTGCCTCCAATAGATTTCCTAAGCACTAGTGTTTTAAGGAACAGCTTAAAAAGAGAATCCTAATGTGATTTCTTTATAATGGGTGTGTTCCTTATCTTATCCTAGTGTCTAAACTCTTCTCCATGGCTGGACCCCCAAATAATATTCCTTTACGTGCTAAGGGGTATCTAGAGAGTGGGATAGGTTTAATAACTACCCTAACCCTAACGCGTACCCTAACCCTAAACCCTACCCTAACCCTAACACGTACCCTAATCCTAACCCGTAACCTAAACCGAGGCCTAACCCTAACACTAACCCTAACCCTAACCCTAACCCATAACCTACGCCGTACCCGAAGCCCTCCCCGAACCCGTACCCTAAGCCGTACCCTAAGCCTAACCCTAAGCCTAACCCTAACCGTAGGCTACCCTTGACTGCTTCTGCCTCCAATAGATTTCCTAAGCACTAGTGTTTTAAGGAACAGCTTAAAAATAGAATCCTAATGTTATTTCTGTATAATGGGTGTGTTTCTTATCTTATCCTAGTGTCTAAACTCTTCTCCATGGCTGGACCCCCAAATAATATTCCTTTACGTGCTAAGGGGTAACTAGAGAGTGGGATAGGTTTAATAACTACCCTAACCCTAACGCGTACCCTAACGCTAACCCTTACCCTAACCCTAACACGTACCCTAATCCTAACCTGTAACGTAAACCGAGCCCTAACCCTAACACTAACCCTAACCCTAACCCTAACCCATACCCTACGCCGTACCCGAAGCCCTCCCCGAACCCATACCCTAAGCCGTACCCTAAGCCTAACCCTAAGCCTAACCCTAACCCTAGGCTACCCTTGACTGCTTCTGCCTCCAATAGATTTCCTAAGCACTAGTGTTTTAAAGAACAGCTTAAAAAGAGAATCCTAATGTGATTTCTTTATAATGGGTGTGTTCCTTATCTAATCCTAGTGTCTAAACTGTTCTCCATGGCTGGACCCCCAAATAATATTCCTTTATGTGCTAAGGGGTATCTAGAGAGTGGGATAGGTTTAATCACTACCCTAACCCTAACGCGTACCATAACCCTAACCCCTATCCTAACCCTAACACGTACCCTAATCCTAAACCGTACCCTAAACCGAGCCCTAACCCTAACACTAACCCTAACCCTAACCCTAACCCATACCCTACGCCGTACCCGAAGCCCTCCCCGAACCCGTACCCTAAGCCGTACCCTAAGCCTAACCCTAAGCCTAACTCTAACCCTAGGCTACCCTTGACTGCTTCTGCCTCCAATAGATTTCCTAAGCACTAGTGTTTTAAGGAACAGCTTAAAAAGAGAATCCTAATGTGATTTCTTTATAATGTGTGTGTTCCTTATATTATCTTAGTGTCTTAACTCTTCTCCATGGCTGGACCCCCAAATAATATTCCTTTACGTGCTAAGGGGTATCTAGAGAGTGGGATAGGTTTAATAACTACCCTAACCCTAACGCGTACCCTAACCCTAACCCCTAACCTAACCCTAACACGTACCCTAATCCTAACCCATACCCTAAACCGAGCCCTAACCCTAACACTAACCCTAACCCTAACCCTAACCCATACCCTACGCCGTACCCGAAGCCCTCCCCGAACCCGTACCCTAAGCCGTACCCTAAGCCTAACCCTAAGCCTAACTCTAACCCTAGGCTACCCTTGACTGCTTCTGCCTCCAATAGATTTCCTAAGCACTAGTGTTTTAAGGAACAGCTTAAAAAGAGAATCCTAATGTGATTTCTTTATAATGTGTGTGTTCCTTATATTATCTTAGTGTCTTAACTCTACTCCATGGCTGGACCCCCAAATAATATTCCTTTACGTGCTAAGGGGTATCTACAGAGTGGGATAGGTTTAATAACTACCCTAACCCTAACGCGTACCCTAACCCTAACCCCTAACCTAATCCTAACACGTACCCTAATCCTAACCTGTTCCCTAAACCGAGCGCTAACCCTAACACTAACCCTAACCCTAACCCTAACCCATACCCTACGCCGTACCCGAAGCCCTCCCCGAACCCGTACCCTAAGCCGTACCCTAAGCCTAACCCTAAGCCTAACCCTAACCCTAGGCTACCCTTGACTGCTTCTGCCTCCAGTAGATTTCCTAAGCACTAGTGTTTTAAGGAACAGCTTAAAAAGAGAATCCTAATGTGATTTCTTTATAATGGGTGTGTTCCTTATCTTATCCTAGTGTCTAAACTCTTCTCCATGGCTGGACCCCCAAATAATATTCCTTTACGTGCTAAGGGGTAACTAGAGAGTGGGATAGGTTTAATAACTACCCTAACCCTAACGCGTACCCTAACGCTAACCCCTACCCTAACCCTAACACGTACCCTAATCCTAACCCGTACCCTAAACCGAGCCCTAACCCTAACACTAACCCTAACCCTAACCCTAACCCATACCCTACGCCGTACCCAAAGCCCTCCCGGATCCCGTACCCTAAGCCGTACCCTAAGCCTAACCCTAAGCCTAACCCTAACCCTAGGCTACCCTTGACTGCTTCTGCCTCCAATAGATTTCCTAAGCACTAGTGTTTTAAAGAACAGCTTAAAAAGAGAATCCTAATGTGATTTCTTTATAATGGGTGTGTTCCTTATCTAATCCTAGTGTCTAAACTCTTCTCCATGGCTGGACCCCCAAATAATATTCCTTTATGTGCTAAGGGGTATCTAGAGAGTGGGATAGGTTTAATCACTACCCTAACCCTAACGCGTACCATAACCCTAACCCCTACCCTAACCCTAACACGTACCCTAATCCTAACCCGTACCCTAAACCGAGCCCTAACCCTAACACTAACCCTAACCCTAACCCTAACCCATACCCTACGCCGTACCCGAAGCCCTCCCCGAACCCGTACCCTAAGCCGTACCCTATGCCTAACCCTAAGCCTAACCCTAACCCTAGGCTACCCTTGACTGCTTCTGCCTCCAATAGATTTCCTAAGCACTAGTGTTTTAAGGAACAGCTTAAAAAGTAAATCCTAATGTGATTTCTTTATAATGGGTGTGTTCCTTATCTAATCCTAGTGTCTAAACTCTTCTCCATTGCTGGACCCCCAAATAATATTCCTTTATGTGCTAAGGGGTATCTAGAGAGTGGGATAGGTTTAATCACTACCCTAACCCTAACGCGTACCATAACCCTAACCCCTACGCTAACCCTAACACGTACCCTAATCCTAACCCGTACCCTAAACCGAGCCCTAACCCTAACACTAACCCTAACCCTAACCCTAACCCATACCCTACGCCGTACCCGAAGCCCTCCCCGAACCCGTACCCTAAGCCGTACCCTAAGCCTAATCCTAAGCCTAACCCTAACCCTAGGCTACCCTTGACTGCTTCTGCCTCCAATAGATTTCCTAAGCACTAGTGTTTTAAGGAACAGCTTAAAAAGAGAATCCTAAAGTGATTTCTTTATAATGTGTGTGTTCCTTATATTATCTTAGTGTCTTAACTCTTCTCCATGGCTGGACCCCCAAATAATATTCCTTTACGTTCTAAGGGGTATCTAGAGAGTGGGATAGGTTTAATAACTACCCTAACCCTAACGCGTACCCTAACCCTAACCCCTAACCTAACACTAACACGTACCCTAATCCTAACCCATACCCTAAACCGAGCCCTAACCCTAACACTAACCCTAACCCTAACCCTAACCCATACCCTACGCCGTACCCGAAGCCCTCCCCGAACCCGTACCCTAAGCCGTACCCTAAGCCTAACCCTAAGCCTAACCCTAACCCTAGGCTACCCTTGACTGCTTCTGCCTCCAATAGATTTCCTAAGCACTAGTGTTTTAAAGAACAGCTTAAAAAGAGAATCCTAATGTGATTTCTTTATAATGGGTGTGTTCCTTATCTAATCCTAGTGTCTAAACTCTTCTCCATGGCTGGACCCCCAAATAATATTCCTTTATGTGCTAAGGGGTATCTAGAGAGTGGGATAGGTTTAATCACTACCCTAACCCTAACGCGTACCATAACCCTAACCCCTACCCTAACCCTAACACGTACCCTAATCCTAACCCGTACCCTAAACCGAGCCCTAACCCTAACACTAACCCTAACCCTAACCCTAACCCATACCCTACGCCGTACCCGAAGCCCTCCCCGAACCCGTACCCTAAGCCGTACACTAAGCCTAATCCTAAGCCTAACCCTAACCCTAGGCTACCCTTGACTGCTTCTGCCTCCAATAGATTTCCTAAGCACTAGTGTTTTAAGGAACAGCTTAAAAAGAGAATCCTAATGTGATTTCTTTATAATGTGTGTGTTCCTTATATTATCTTAGTGTCTAAACTCTTCTCCATGGCTGGACCCCCAAATAATATTCCTTTACGTGCTAAGGGGTATCTAGAGAGTGGGATAGGTTTAATAACTACCCTAACCCTAACGCGTACCCTAACCCTAAACCCTACCCTAACCCTAACACGTACCCTAATCCTAACCCGTACCCTAAACCGAGCCCTAACCCTAACACTAACCCTAACCCTAAACCATACCCTACGCCGTACCCGAAGCCCTCCCCGAACCCGTACCCTAAGCCGTACCCTAAGCCTAATCCTAAGACTAACCCTAACCCTAGGCTACCCTTGACTGCTTCTGCCTCCAATAGATTTCCTAAGCACTAGTGTTTTAAGGAACAGCTTAAAAAGAGAATCCTAATGTGATTTCTTTATAATGGGTGTGTTCTTTATCTTTTCCTAGTGTCTAAACTCTTCTCCATGGCTGGACCCCCAAATAATATTCCTTTACGTGCTAAGGGGTAACTAGAGAGTGGCTTAGGTTTAATAACTACCCTAACCCCAACGCGTACCCTAACGCTAACCCCTACCCTAACCCTAACACGTACCCTAATCCTAACCCGAACCCTAAACCGAGCCCTAACCCTAACACTAACCCTAACCCTAACGCTAACCCATACCCTACGCCGTACCCGAAGCCCTCCCCGAACCCGTACCCTAAGGCGTACCCTAAGCCTAACCCTAAGCCTAACCCTAACCCTAGGCTACCCTTGACTGCTTCTGCCTCCAATAGATTTCCTAAGCACTAGTGTTTTAAGGAACAGCTTAAAAAGAGAATCCTAATGTGATTTCTTTATAATGGGTGTGTTCCTTATCTTATCTTAGTGCCTAAACTCTTCTCCATGGCTGGACCCCCAAATAATATTCCTTTATGTGCTAAGGGGTATCTAGAGAGTGGGATAGGTTTAATAACTACCCTAACCGTAACGTGTACCCTAACCCTAACCCCTACCCTAAACCTAACACATACCCTAATCCTAACCTGTACCCTAAACCGAGCCCTAACCCTAACACTAACCCTAACCCTAACCCTAACCCATACCCTACGCCGTACCCGAAGCCGTCCCCGAACACGTACCCTAAGCCGTACCCTAAGCCTAACCCTAAGCCTAACCCTAACCCTAGGCTACCCTTGACTGCTTCTGAATCCAATAGATTTCCTAAGCACTAGTGTTTTAAGGAACAGCTTAAAAAGAGAATCCTAATGTGATTTCTTTATAGTGGGTGTGTTCCTTATCTAATCCTAGTGTCTAAACTCTTCTCCATGGCTGGACCCCCAAATAATATTCCTTTATGTGCTAAGGGGTATCTAGAGAGTGGGATAGGTTTAATCCCTACCCTAACCCTAACGCGTACCCTAACCCTAACCCCTACCCTAGCCCTAACACGTACCCTAATCCTAACCCGTACCCTAAACCGAGCCCTAACCCTAACACTAACCCTAACCCTAACCCTAACCCATACCCTACACCGTACCCGAAGCCCTCCCCGAACCCGTACCCTAAGCCTAACCCTAAGCCTAACCCTAACCCTAGGCTACCCTTGACTGCTTCTGCCTCCAATAGATTTCCTAAGCACTAGTGTTTTAAGGAACAGCTTAAAAAGAGAATCCTAATGTGATTTCTTTATAATGTGTGTGTTCCTTATATTATCTTAGTGTCTAAACTCTTCTCCATGGCTGGACCCCCAAATAATATTCCTTTACGTGCTAAGGGGTATCTAGAGAGTGGGATAGGTTTAATAACTACCCTAACCCTAACGCGTACCCTAACCCTAACCCCTACCCTAACCCTAACACGTACCCTAATCCTAACCCGTACCCTAAACCGAGCCCTAACCCTAACACTAACCCTAACCCTAACCCTAACCCATACCCTACGCCATACCCGAAGCCCTCCCCGAACCCGTACCCTAAGCCGTACCCTAAGCCTAACACTAAGCCTAACCCTAACCCTAGGCTACCCTTGACTGCTTCTGCCTCCAATAGATTTCCTAAGCACTAGTGTTTTAAGGAACAGCTTAAAAAGAGAATCCTAATGTGATTTCTTTATAATGGGTGTGTTCCTTATCTTATCTTAGTGCCTAAACTCTTCTCCATGGCTGGACCCCCAAATAATATTCCTTTATGTGCTAAGGGGTATCTAGAGAGTGGGATAGGTTTAATAACTACCCTAACCGTAACGCGTAACCTAACCCTAACCCCTACCCTAACCCTAACACGTACCCTAATCCTAACCCGTACCCTAAACCGAGCCCTAACCCTAACACTAACCCTAACCCTAACCCATACCCTACGCTGTACCCGAAGCCCTCCCCGAACACGTACCCTAAGCCGTACCCTAAGCCTAACCCTAACCCTAGGCTACCCTTGACTGCTTCTGAATCCAATAGATTTCCTAAGCACTAATGTTTTAAGGAACAGCTTAAAAAGAGAATCCTAATGTGATTTCTTTATAATGGGTGTGTTCCTTATCTTTTCTTAGTGCCTAAACTTTTCTCCATGGATGGACCCCCAAATAATATTCCTTTACGTGCTAAGGGGTATCTAGAGAGTGGGATAGGTTTAATAACTAACCTAACCGTAACGCGTACCCTAACCCTAACCACTACCCTAACCCTAACACGTACCCTAATCCTAACCCGTACCCTAAACCGAGCCCTAACCCTAACACTAACCCTAACCCTAACCCTAACCCTAAACCTAACCCTAACCCTAACCCTAACCCTAACCCTAACCCTAACCCTAAGCCGTGCCCTAAGCCTAACCCTAAGCCTAACCCTAACCCTAGGCTACCCTTGACTGCTTCTGAATCCAATAGATTTCCTAAGCACTAGTGTTTTAAGGAACAGCTTAAAAAGAGAATCCTAATGTGATTTCTTTATAATGGGTGTGTTCCTTATCTAATCCTAGTGTCTAAACTCTTCTCCATGGCTGGACCCCCAAATAATATTCCTTTATGTGCTAAGGGGTATCTAGAGACTGGGATAGGTTTAATCACTACCCTAACCCTAACGCGTACCCTAACCCTAACCCCTACCCTAACCCTAACACGTACCCTAATCCTAACGCGTACCCTAAACCGAGCCCTAACCCTAACACTAACCCTAACCCTAACCCTAACCCATACCCTACGCCGTACCCGAATCCCTCCCCGAACCCGTACCCTAAGCCGTACCCTAAGCCTAACCCTAAGCCTAACCCTAACCCTAGGCTACCCTTGACTGCTTCTGCCTCCAATAGATTTCCTAAGCACTAGTGTTTTAAGGAACAGCTTAAAAAGAGAATCCTAATGTGATTTCTTTATAATGGGTGTGTTCCTTATCTTATCCTAGTGTCTAAACTCTTCTCCATGGCTGGACCCCCAAATAATATTCCTTTACGTGCTAAGGGGTATCTAGAGAGTGGGTTAGGTTTAATAACTACCCTAACCGTAAGGCGTACCCTAACGCTAAACCCTACCCTAACCCTAACACGTACCCTAATCCTAACCCGTACCCTAAACCGAGCCCTAACCCTAACACTAACCCTAACCCATACCCTACGCCGTACCCGAAGCCCTCCCCGAACCCGTACCCTAAGCCATACCCTAAGCCTAACCCTAACCCTAGGCTACCCTTTACTGCTTCTGCCTCCAATAGATTTCCTAACCATTAGTGTTTTAAGGAACAGCTTAGAAAGTGAATCCTAATGTGATTTCTTTATAATGGGTGTGTTCCTTATCTAATCCTAGTGTCTAAACTCTTCTCCATGGCTGGACCCCCAAATTATATTCCTTTATGTGCTAAGGGGTATCTAGAGTGTGGGATAGGTTTAATCACTACCCTAACCCTAACGCGTACCATAACCCTAACCCCTACCCTAACCCTAACACGTACCCTAATCCTAACCCGTACCCTAAACCGAGCCCTAACCCTAACACTAACCCTAACCCTAACGCTAACCCATACCCTACGCCGTACCCGAAGCCCTCCCCGAACCCGTACCCTAAGGCGTACCCTAAGCCTAACCCTAAGCCTAACCCTAACCCTAGGCTACACTTGACTGCTTCTGCCTCCAATAGATTTCCTAAGCACTAGTGTTTTAAGGAACAGCTTAAAAAGAGAATCCTAATGTGATTTCTTTATAATGGGTGTGTTCCTTATCTTATCTTAGTGCCTAAACTCTTCTCCATGGCTGGACCCCCAAATAATATTCCTTTATGTGCTAAGGGGTATCTAGAGAGTGGGATAGGTTTAATAACTACCCTAACCGTAACGCATACCCTAACCCTAACCCCTACACTAACCCTAACACGTACCCTAATCCTAACCCGTACCCTAAACCGAGCCCTAACCCTAACACTAACCCTAACTCTAACCCTAACCCATACCCTACGCCGTACCCGAAGCCCTCCCCGAACACGTACCCTAAGCCGTACCCTAAGCCTAACCCTAAGCCTAACCCTAACCCTAGGCTACCCTTGACTGCTTCTGCCTCCAATAGATTTCCTAAGCACTAGTGTTTTAAGGAACAGCTTAAAAAGAGAATCCTAATGTGATTTCTTTATAATGGGTGTGTTCTTTATCTTTTCCTAGTGTCTAAACTCTTCTCCATGGCTGGACCCCCAAATAATATTCCTTTACGTGCTAAGGGATAACTAGAGAGTGGCTTAGGTTTAATAACTACCCTAACCCCAACGCGTACCCTAACGCTAACCCCTACCCTAACCCTAACACGTACCCTAATCCTAACCCGAAACCTAAACCGAGCCCTAACCCTAACACTAACCCTAACCCTAACGCTAACCCATACCCTACGCCGTACCCGAAGCCCTCCCCGAACCCGTACCCTAAGGCGTACCCTAAGCCTAACCCTAAGCCTAACCCTAACCCTAGGCTACCCTTGACTGCTTCTGCCTCCAATAGATTTCCTAAGCACTAGTGTTTTAAGGAACAGCTTAAAAAGAGAATCCTAATGTGATTTCTTTATAATGGGTGTTTTCCTTATCTTATCTTAGTGCCTAAACTCTTCTCCATGGCTGGACCCCCAAATAATATTCCTTTATGTGCTAAGGGGTATCTAGAGAGTGGGATAGGTTTAATAACTACCCTAACCGTAACGTGTACCCTAACCCTAACCCCTACCCTAAACCTAACACGTACCCTAATCCTAACCTGTACCCTAAACCGAGCCCTAACCCTAACACTAACCCTAACCCTAACCCTAACCCATACCCTACGCCGTACCCGAAGCCGTCCCCGAACACGTACCCTAAGCCGTACCCTAAGCCTAACCCTAAGCCTAACCCTAACCCTAGGCTACCCTTGACTGCTTCTGAATCCAATAGATTTCCTAAGCACTAGTGTTTTAAGGAACAGCTTAAAAAGAGAATCCTAATGTGATTTCTTTATAGTGGGTGTGTTCCTTATCTAATCCTAGTGTCTAAACTCTTCTCCATGGCTGGACCCCCAAATAATATTCCTTTATGTGCTAAGGGGTATCTAGAGAGTGGGATAGGTTTAATCCCTACCCTAACCCTAACGCGTACCCTAACCCTAACCCCTACCCTAGCCCTAACACGTACCCTAATCCTAACCCGTACCCTAAACCGAGCCCTAACCCTAACACTAACCCTAACCCTAACCCTAACCCATAACCTACACCGTACCCGAAGCCCTCCCCGAACCCGTACCCTAAGCCGTACCCTAAGCCTAACCCTAAGCCTAACCCTAACCCTAGGCTACCCTTGACTGCTTCTGCCTCCAATAGATTTCCTAAGCACTAGTGTTTTAAGGAACAGCTTAAAAAGAGAATCCTAATGTGATTTCTTTATAATGTGTGTGTTCCTTATATTATCTTAGTGTCTAAACTCTTCTCCATGGCTGTACCCCCAAATAATAGTCCTTTACGTGCTAAGGGGTATCTAGAGAGTGGGATAGGTTTAATAACTACCCTAACCCTAACGCGTACCCTAACCCTAACCCCTACCCTAACCCTAACACGTACCCTAATCCTAACCCGTACCCTAAACCGAGCCCTAACCCTAACACTAACCCTAACCCTAACCCTAACCCATACCCTACGCTGTACCCGAAGCCCTCCCCAAACCCGTACCCTAAGCCGTACCCTAAGCCTAACCCTAAGCCTTACCCTAACCCTAGGCTACCCTTGACTGCTTCTGCCTCCAATAGATTTCCTAAGCACTAGGGTTTTAAGGAACAGCTTAAAAAGAGAATCCTAATGTGATTTCTTTATAATGTGTGTGTTCCTTATATTATCTTAGTGTCTAAACTCTTCTCCATGGCTGGACCCCCAAATAATATACCTTTACGTGCTAAGGGGTATCTAGAGAGTGGGATAGGTTTAATAACTACCCTAACCCTAACGCGTACCCTAACCCTAACCCCTACCCTAACCCTAACACGTACCCTAATCCTAACCCGTACCCTAAACCGAGCCCTAACCCTAACACTAACCCTAACCCTAACCCTAACCCATACCCTACGCCATACCCGAAGCCCTCCCCGAACCCGTACCCTAAGCCGTACCCTAAGCCTAACACTAAGCCTAACCCTAACCCTAGGCTACCCTTGACTGCTTCTGCCTCCAATAGATTTCCTAAGCACTAGTGTTTTAAGGAACAGCTTAAAAAGACAATCCTAATGTGATTTCTTTATAATGGGTGTGTTCCTTATCTTATCTTAGTGCCTAAACTCTTCTCCATGGCTGGACCCCCAAATAATATTCCTTTATGTGCTAAGGGGTATCTAGAGAGTGGGATAGGTTTAATAACTACCCTAACCGTAACGCGTAACCTAACCCTAACCCCTACCCTAACCCTAACACGTACCCTAATCCTAACCCGTACCCTAAACCGAGCCCTAACCCTAACACTAACCCTAACCCTAACCCATACCCTACGCTGTACCCGAAGCCCTCCCCGAACACGTACCCTAAGCCGTACCCTAAGCCTAACCCTAAGCCTAACCCTAACCCTAGGCTACCCTTGACTGCTTCTGAATCCAATAGATTTCCTAAGCACTAATGTTTTAAGGAACAGCTTAAAAAGAGAATCCTAATGTGATTTCTTTATAATGGGTGTGTTCCTTATCTTTTCTTAGTGCCTAAACTTTTCTCCATGGATGGACCCCCAAATAATATTCCTTTACGTGCTAAGGGGTATCTAGAGAGTGGGATAGGTTTAATAACTAACCTAACCGTAACGCGTACCCTAACCCTAACCACTACCCTAACCCTAACACGTACCCTAATCCTAACCCGTACCCTAAACCGAGCCCTAACCCTAACACTAACCCTAACCCTAACCCTAACCCTAAACCTAACCCTAACCCTAACCCTAACCCTAACCCTAACCCTAACCCTAAGCCGTGCCCTAAGCCTAACCCTAAGCCTAACCCTAACCCTAGGCTACCCTTGACTGCTTCTGAATCCAATAGATTTCCTAAGCACTAGTGTTTTAAGGAACAGCTTAAAAAGAGAATCCTAATGTGATTTCTTTATAATGGGTGTGTTCCTTATCTAATCCTAGTGTCTAAACTCTTCTCCATGGCTGGACCCCCAAATAATATTCCTTTATGTGCTAAGGGGTATCTAGAGACTGGGATAGGTTTAATCACTACCCTAACCCTAACGCGTACCCTAACCCTAACCCCTACCCTAACCCTAACACGTACCCTAATCCTAACGCGTACCCTAAACCGAGCCCTAACCCTAACACTAACCCTAACCCTAACCCTAACCCATACCCTACGCCGTACCCGAATCCCTCCCCGAACCCGTACCCTAAGCCGTACCCTAAGCCTAACCCTAAGCCTAACCCTAACCCTAGGCTACCCTTGACTGCTTCTGCCTCCAATAGATTTCCTAAGCACTAGTGTTTTAAGGAACAGCTTAAAAAGAGAATCCTAATGTGATTTCTTTATAATGGGTGTGTTCCTTATCTTATCCTAGTGTCTAAACTCTTCTCCATGGCTGGACCCCCAAATAATATTCCTTTACGTGCTAAGGGGTATCTAGAGAGTGGGTTAGGTTTAATAACTACCCTAACCGTAAGGCGTACCCTAACGCTAAACCCTACCCTAACCCTAACACGTACCCTAATCCTAACCCGTACCCTAAACCGAGCCCTAACCCTAACACTAACCCTAACCCATACCCTACGCCGTACCCGAAGCCCTCCCCGAACCCGTACCCTAAGCCATACCCTAAGCCTAACCCTAACCCTAGGCTACCCTTTACTGCTTCTGCCTCCAATAGATTTCCTAACCATTAGTGTTTTAAGGAACAGCTTAGAAAGTGAATCCTAATGTGATTTCTTTATAATGGGTGTGTTCCTTATCTAATCCTAGTGTCTAAACTCTTCTCCATGGCTGGACCCCCAAATTATATTCCTTTATGTGCTAAGGGGTATCTAGAGTGTGGGATAGGTTTAATCACTACCCTAACCCTAACGCGTACCATAACCCTAACCCCTACCCTAACCCTAACACGTACCCTAATCCTAACCCGTACCCTAAACCGAGCCCTAAACCTAACACTAACCCTAACCCTAACGCTAACCCATACCCTACGCCGTACCCGAAGCCCTCCCCGAACCCGTACCCTAAGGCGTACCCTAAGCCTAACCCTAAGCCTAACCCTAACCCTAGGCTACCCTTGACTGCTTCTGCCTCCAATAGATTTCCTAAGCACTAGTGTTTTAAGGAACAGCTTAAAAAGAGAATCCTAATGTGATTTCTTTATAATGGGTGTGTTCCTTATCTTATCTTAGTGCCTAAACTCTTCTCCATGGCTGGACCCCCAAATAATATTCCTTTATGTGCTAAGGGGTATCTAGAGAGTGGGATAGGTTTAATAACTACCCTAACCGTAACGTGTACCCTAACCCTAACCCCTACCCTAAACCTAACACGTACCCTAATCCTAACCTGTACCCTAAACCGAGCCCTAACCCTAACACTAACCCTAACCCTAACCCTAACCCATACCCTACGCCGTACCCGAAGCCGTCCCCGAACACGTACCCTAAGCCGTACCCTAAGCCTAACCCTAAGCCTAACCCTAACCCTAGGCTACCCTTGACTGCTTCTGAATCCAATAGATTTCCTAAGCACTAGTGTTTTAAGGAACAGCTTAAAAAGAGAATCCTAATGTGATTTCTTTATAGTGGGTGTGTTCCTTATCTAATCCTAGTGTCTAAACTCTTCTCCATGGCTGGACCCCCAAATAATATTCCTTTATGTGCTAAGGGGTATCTAGAGAGTGGGATAGGTTTAATCCCTACCCTAACCCTAACGCGTACCCTAACCCTAACCCCTACCCTAGCCCTAACACGTACCCTAATCCTAACCCGTACCCTAAACCGAGCCCTAACCCTAACACTAACCCTAACCCTAACCCTAACCCATACCCTACACCGTACCCGAAGCCCTCCCCGAACCCGTACCCTAAGCCGTACCCTAAGCCTAACCCTAAGCCTAACCCTAACCCTAGGCTACCCTTGACTGCTTCTGCCTCCAATAGATTTCCTAAGCACTAGTGTTTTAAGGAACAGCTTAAAAAGAGAATCCTAATGTGATTTCTTTATAATGTGTGTGTTCCTTATATTATCTTAGTGTCTAAACTCTTCTCCATGGCTGTACCCCCAAATAATAGTCCTTTACGTGCTAAGGGGTATCTAGAGAGTGGGATAGGTTTAATAACTACCCTAACCCTAACGCGTACCCTAACCCTAACCCCTACCCTAACCCTAACACGTACCCTAATCCTAACCCGTACCCTAAACCGAGCCCTAACCCTAACACTAACCCTAACCCTAACCCTAACCCATACCCTACGCTGTACCCGAAGCCCTCCCCAAACCCGTACCCTAAGCCGTACCCTAAGCCTAACCCTAAGCCTTACCCTAACCCTAGGCTACCCTTGACTGCTTCTGCCTCCAATAGATTTCCTAAGCACTAGGGTTTTAAGGAACAGCTTAAAAAGAGAATCCTAATGTGATTTCTTTATAATGTGTGTGTTCCTTATATTATCTTAGTTTCTAAACTCTTCTCCATGGCTGGACCCCCAAATAATATTCCTTTACGTGCTAAGGGGTATCTAGAGAGTGGGATAGGTTTAATAACTACCCTAACCCTAACGCGTACCCTAACCCTAACCCCTACCCTAACCCTAACACGTACCCTAATCCTAACCCGTACCCTAAACCGAGCCCTAACCCTAACACTAACCCTAACCCTAACCCTAACCCATACCCTACGCCATACCCGAAGCCCTCCCCGAACCCGTACCCTAAGCCGTACCCTAAGCCTAACACTAAGCCTAACCCTAACCCTAGGCTACCCTTGACTGCTTCTGCCTCCAATAGATTTCCTAAGCACTAGTGTTTTAAGGAACAGCTTAAAAAGAGAATCCTAATGTGATTTCTTTATAATGGGTGTGTTCCTTATCTTATCTTAGTGCCTAAACTCTTCTCCATGGCTGGACCCCCAAATAATATTCCTTTATGTGCTAAGGGGTATCTAGAGAGTGGGATAGGTTTAATAACTACCCTAACCGTAACGCGTAACCTAACCCTAACCCCTACCCTAACCCTAACACGTACCCTAATCCTAACCCGTACCCTAAACCGAGCCCTAACCCTAACACTAACCCTAACCCTAACCCATACCCTACGCTGTACCAGAAGCCCTCCCCGAACACGTACACTAAGCCGTACCCTAAGCCTAACCCTAAGCCTAACCCTAACCCTAGGCTACCCTTGACTGCTTCTGAATCCAATAGATTTCCTAAGCACTAATGTTTTAAGGAACAGCTTAAAAAGAGAATCCTAATGTGATTTCTTTATAATGGGTGTGTTCCTTATCTTTTCTTAGTGCCTAAACTTTTCTCCATGGATGGACCCCCAAATAATATTCCTTTACGTGCTAAGGGGTATCTAGAGAGTGGGATAGGTTTAATAACTAACCTAACCGTAACGCGTACCCTAACCCTAACCACTACCCTAACCCTAACACGTACCCTAATCCTAACCCGTACCCTAAACCGAGCCCTAACCCTAACACTAACCCTAACCCTAACCCTAACCCTAAACCTAACCCTAACCCTAACCCTAACCCTAACCCTAACCCTAACCCTAAGCCGTGCCCTAAGCCTAACCCTAAGCCTAACCCTAACCCTAGGCTACCCTTGACTGCTTCTGAATCCAATAGATTTCCTAAGCACTAGTGTTTTAAGGAACAGCTTAAAAAGAGAATCCTAATGTGATTTCTTTATAATGGGTGTGTTCCTTATCTAATCCTAGTGTCTAAACTCTTCTCCATGGCTGGACCCCCAAATAATATTCCTTTATGTGCTAAGGGGTATCTAGAGACTGGGATAGGTTTAATCACTACCCTAACCCTAACGCGTACCCTAACCCTAACCCCTACCCTAACCCTAACACGTACCCTAATCCTAACGCGTACCCTAAACCGAGCCCTAACCCTAACACTAACCCTAACCCTAACCCTAACCCATACCCTACGCCGTACCCGAATCCCTCCCCGAACCCGTACCCTAAGCCGTACCCTAAGCCTAACCCTAAGCCTAACCCTAACCCTAGGCTACCCTTGACTGCTTCTGCCTCCAATAGATTTCCTAAGCACTAGTGTTTTAAGGAACAGCTTAAAAAGAGAATCCTAATGTGATTTCTTTATAATGGGTGTGTTCCTTATCTTATCCTAGTGTCTAAACTCTTCTCCATGGCTGGACCCCCAAATAATATTCCTTTACGTGCTAAGGGGTATCTAGAGAGTGGGTTAGGTTTAATAACTACCCTAACCGTAAGGCGTACCCTAACGCTAAACCCTACCCTAACCCTAACACGTACCCTAATCCTAACCCGTACCCTAAACCGAGCCCTAACCCTAACACTAACCCTAACCCATACCCTACGCCGTACCCGAAGCCCTCCCCGAACCCGTACCCTAAGCCATACCCTAAGCCTAACCCTAACCCTAGGCTACCCTTTACTGCTTCTGCCTCCAATAGATTTCCTAAGCACTAGTGTTTTAAGGAACAGCTTAAAAAGAGAATCCTAATGTGATTTCTTTATAATGGGTGTGTTCCTTATCTTATCTTAGTGCCTAAACTCTTCTCCATGGCTGGACCCCCAAATAATATTCCTTTATGTGCTAAGGGGTATCTAGAGAGTGGGATAGGTTTAATAACTACCCTAACCGTAACGCATACCCTAACCCTAACCCCTACACTAACCCTAACACGTACCCTAATCCTAACCCGTACCCTAAACCGAGCCCTAACCCTAACACTAACCCTAACCCTAACCCTAACCCATACCCTACGCCGTACCCGAAGCCCTCCCCGAACACGTACCCTAAGCCGTACCCTAAGCCTAACCCTAAGCCTAACCCTAACCCTAGGCTACCCTTGACTGCTTCTGAATCCAATAGATTTCCTAAGCACTAGTGTTTTAAGGAACAGCTTAAAAAGAGAATCCTAATGTGATTTCTTTATAATGGGTGTGTTCCTTATCTAATCCTAGTGTCTAAACTCTTCTCCATGGCTGGACCCCCAAATAATATTCCTTTATGTGCTAAGGGGTATTTAGAGAGTGGGATAGGTTTAATCACTACCCTAACCCTAACGCGTACCCTAACCCTAACCCCTACCCTAGCCCTAACACATACCCTAATCCTATCCCGTAACCTATACCGAGCCCTAACCCTAACACCAACCCTAACCCTAACCCTAACCCATAACCTACGCCGTACCCGAAGCCCTCCCCGAACCCGTACCCTAAGCCGTACCCTAAGCCTAACCCTAAGCCTAACCCTAACCCTAGGCTACCCTTGACTGCTTCTGCCTCCAATAGATTTGCTAAGCACTAGTGTTTTAAGGAACAGCTTAAAAAGAGAATCCTAATGTGATTTCTTTATAATGGGTGTGTTCCTTATCTTATCTTAGTGCCTAAACTTTTCTCCAAGGATGGACCCCCAAATAATATTCCTTTACGTGCTAAGGGGTATCTAGAGAGTGGGATAGGTTTAATAACTAACCTAACCGTAACGCGTACCCTAACCCTAACCACTACCCTAACCCTAACACGTACCCTAATCCTAACCCGTACCCTAAACCGAGCCCTAACCGTAACACTAAACCTAACCCTAACCCTAACACTAAACCTAACCCTAACCCTAACCCTAACCCTAACCCTAACCCTAACCCTAAGCCGTACCCTAAGCCTAACCCTAAGCCTAACCCTAACCCTAGGCTACGCTTGACTGCTTCTGCCTCCAATAGATTTCCTAAGCACTAGTGTTTTAAGGAACAGCTTAAAAAGAGAATCCTAATGTGATTTCTTTATAATGTGTGTGTTCCTTATATTATCTTAGTGTCTAAACTCTTCTCCATGGCTGTACCCCCAAATAATATTCCTTTACGTGCTAAGGGGTATCTAGAGAGTGGGATAGGTTTAATAACTACCCTAACCCTAACGCGTACCCTAACCCTAACCCCTACCCTAACCCTAACACGTACCCTAATCCTAACCCGTACCCTAAACCGAGCCCTAACCCTAACACTAACCCTAACCCTAACCCTAACCCATACCCTACGCCGTACCCGAAGCCCTCCCCAAACCCGTACCCTAAGCCGTACCCTAAGCCTAACCCTAAGCCTAACCCTAACCCTAGGCTACCCTTGACTGCTTCTGCCTCCAATAGATTTCCTAAGCACTAGGGTTTTAAGGAACAGCTTAAAAAGAGAATCCTAATGTGATTTCTTTATAATGGGTGTGTTTCTTATATTATCTTAGTGTCTAAACTCTTCTCCATGGCTGGACCCCCAAATAATATTCCTTTACGTGCTAAGGGGTATCTAGAGAGTGGGATAGGTTTAATAACTACCCTAACCCTAACGCGTACCCTAAGACTAACCCCTACCCTAACCCTAACACGTACCCTAATCCTAACCCGTACCCTAAACCGAGCCCTAACCCTAACACTAACCCTAACCCTAACCCTAACCAATACCCTACGCCGTACCCGAAGCCCTCCCCGAACCCATACCCTAAGCCGTACCCTAAGCCTAACCCTAAGCCTAACCCTAACCCTAGGCTACCCTTGACTGCTTCTGAATCCAATAGATTTCCTAAGCACTAGTGTTTTAAGGAACAGCTTAAAAAGAGAATCCTAATGTGATTTCTTTATAATGGGTGTGTTCCTTATCTAATCCTAGTGTCTAAACTCTTCTCCATGGCTGGACCCCCAAATAATATTCCTTTATGTGCTAAGGGGTATCTAGAGAGTGGGATAGGTTTAATCACTACCCTAACCCTAACGCGTACCCTAACCCTAACCCCTACCCTAGCCCTAACACGTACCCTAATCCTAACCCGTACCCTAAACCAAGCCCTAACCCTAACACTAACCCTAACCCTAACCCTAACCCATGCCCTACGCCATACCCGAAGCCCTCCCCGAACCCGTACCCTAAGCCGTACCCTAAGCCTAACCCTAAGCCTAACCCTAACCCTAGGCTACCCTTGACTGCTTCTGCCTCCAATAGATTTCCTAAGCACTAGTGTTTTAAGGAACAGCTTAAAAAGAGAATCCTAATGTGATTTCTTTATAATGTGTGTGTTCCTTATATTATCTTAGTGTCTAAACTCTTCTCCATGGCTGTACCCCCAAATAATATTCCTTTACGTGCTAAGGGGTATCTAGAGAGTGGGATAGGTTTAATAACTACCCTAACCCTAACGCGTACCCTAACCCTAACACGTACCCTAATCCTAACCCGTACCCTAAACCGAGCCCTAACCCTAACACTAACCCTAACCCTAACCCTAACCCATACCCTACGCCGTAGCCGAAGCCCTCCCCAAACCCGTACCCTAAGCCGTACCCTAAGTCTAACCCTAAGCCTAACCCTAACCCTAGGCTACCCTTGACTGCTTCTGCCTCCAATAGATTTCCTAAGCACTAGGGTTTTAAGGAACAGCTTAAAAAGATAATCCTAATGTGATTTCTTTATAATGTGTGTGTTCCTTATATTATCTTAGTGTCTAAACTCTTCTCCATGGCTGGACCCCCAAATAATATTCCTTTACGTGCTAAGGGGTATCTAGAGAGTGGGATAGGTTTAATAACTACCCTAACCATAACGCATACCCTAACCCTAACCCCTACACTAACCCTAACACGTACCCTAATCCTAACCCGTACCCTAAACCGAGCCCTAACCCTAACACTAACCCTAACCCTAACCCTAACCCATACCCTACGCCGTACCCGAAGCCCTCCCCGAACACGTACCCTAAGCCGTACCCTAAGCCTAACCCTAAGCCTAACCCTAACCCTAGGCTACCCTTGACTGCTTCTGAATCCAATAGATTTCCTAAGCACTAGTGTTTTAAGGAACAGCTTAAAAAGAGAATCCTAATGTGATTTCTTTATAATGGGTGTGTTCCTTATCTAATCCTAGTGTCTAAACTCTTCTCCATGGCTGGACCCCCAAATAATATTCCTTTATGTGCTAAGGGGTATTTAGAGAGTGGGATAGGTTTAATCACTACCCTAACCCTAACGCGTACCCTAACCCTAACCCCTACCCTAGCCCTAACACATACCCTAATCCTATCCCGTAACCTATACCGAGCCCTAACCCTAACACCAACCCTAACCCTAACCCTAACCCATAACCTACGCCGTACCCGAAGCCCTCCCCGAACCCGTACCCTAAGCCGTACCCTAAGCCTAACCCTAAGCCTAACCCTAACCCTAGGCTACCCTTGACTGCTTCTGCCTCCAATAGATTTCCTAAGCATTAGTGTTTTAAGGAACAGCTTAAAAAGAGAATCCTAATGTGATTTCTTTATAATGTGTGTGTTCCTTATATTATCTTAGTGTCTAAACTCTTCTCCATGGCTGGACCCCCAAATAATATTCCTTTACGTGCTAAGGGGTATCTAGAGAGTGGGATAGGTTTAATAACTACCCTAACCCTAACGCGTACCCTAACACTACCCCCTACCCTAACCCTAACACGTACCCTAATCCTAACCCGTACCTTAAACCGAGCCCTAACCCTAACACTAACCCTAACCCTAACCCTAACCAATACCCTACGCCGTACCCGAAGCCCTCCCCAAACCCGTACCCTAAGCCGTACCCTAAGCCTAACCCTAAGCCTAACCCTAACCCTAGGCTACCCTTGACTGCTTCTGCCTCCAATAGATTTCCTAAGCACTAGGGTTTTAAGGAACAGCTTAAAAAGAGAATCCTAATGTGATTTCTTTATAATGTGTGTGTTCCTTATATTATCTTAGTGTCTAAACTCTTCTCCATGGCTGGACCCCCAAATAATGTTCCTTTACGTGCTAAGGGGTATCTAGAGAGTGGGATAGGTTTAATAACTACCCTAACCCTAATGCGTGCCCTAACCCTAACCCCTACCCTAACCCTAACACGTACACTAATCCTAACCCGTACCCTAAACCGAGCCCTAACCCTAACACTAACCCTAACCCTAACCCTAACCCATACCCTACGCCGTACCCGAAGCCCTCCCCGAACCCGTACCCTAAGCCGTACCCTAAGCCTAACCCTAAGCCTAACCCTAACCCTAGGCTACCCTTGACTGCTTCTGCCTCCAATAGATTTCCTAAGCACTAGTGTTTTAAGGAACAGCTTAAAAAGAGAATCCTAATGTGATTTCTTTATAATGGGTGTGTTCTTTATCTTTTCCTAGTGTCTAAACTCTTCTCCATGGCTGGACCCCCAAATAATATTCCTTTACGTGCTAAGGGGTAACTAGAGAGTGGGTTAGGTTTAATAACTACCCTAACCCCAACGCGTACCCTAACGCTAACCCCTACCCTAACCCTAACACGTACCCTAATCCTAACCCGTACCCTAAACCGAGCCCTAACCCTAACACTAACCCTAACCCTAACGCTAACCCATACCCTACGCCGTACCCGAAGCCCTCCCGGAACCCGTACCCTAAGGCGTACCCTAAGCCTAACCCTAAGCCTAACCCTAACCCTAGGCTACCCTTGACTGCTTCTGCCTCCAATAGATTTGCTAAGCACTAGTGTTTTAAGGAACAGCTTAAAAAGAGAATCCTAATGTGATTTCTTTATAATGGGTGTGTTCCTTATCTTATCTTAGTGCCTAAACTTTTCTCCAAGGATGGACCCCCAAATAATATTCCTTTACGTGCTAAGGGGTATCTAGAGAGTGGGATAGGTTTAATAACTAACCTAACCGTAACGCGTACCCTAACCCTAACCACTACCCTAACCCTAACACGTACCCTAATCCTAACCCGTACCCTAAACCGAGCCCTAACCGTAACACTAAACCTAACCCTAACCCTAACACTAAACCTAACCCTAACCCTAACCCTAACCCTAACCCTAACCCTAACCCTAAGCCGTACCCTAAGCCTAACCCTAAGCCTAACCCTAACCCTAGGCTACCCTTGACTGCTTCTGAATCCAATAGATTTCCTAAGCACTAGTGTTTTAAGGAACAGCTTAAAAAGAGAATCCTAATGTGATTTCTTTATAATGGGTGTGTTCCTTATCTAATCCTAGTGTGTAAACTCTTCTCCATGGCTGGACCCCCAAATAATATTCCTTTATGTGCTAAGGGGTATCTAGAGAGTGGGATAGGTTTAATCACTACCCTAACCCTAACTCGTACCCTAACCCTAACCCCTACCCTAGCCCTAACACGTACCCTAATCCTAACCCGTACCCTAAACCGAGCCCTAACCCTAACACTAACCCTAACCCTAACCCTAACCCATACCCTACGCCGTACCCGAAGCCCTCCCCAAACCCGTACCCTAAGCCGTACCCTAAGCCTAACCCTAAGCCTAACCCTAACCCTAGGCTACCCTTGACTGCTTCTGCCTCCAATAGATTTCCTAAGCACTAGGGTTTTAAGGAACAGCTTAAAAAGAGAATCCTAATGTGATTTCTTTATAATGGGTGTGTTCCTTATATTATCTTAGTGTCTAAACTCTTCTCCATGGCTGGACCCCCAAATAATATTCCTTTACGTGCTAAGGGGTATCTAGAGAGTGGGATAGGTTTAATAACTACCCTAACCCTAACGCGTACCCTAAGACTAACCCCTACCCTAACCCTAACACGTACCCTAATCCTAACCCGTACCCTAAACCGAGCCCTAACCCTAACACTAACCCTAACCCTAACCCTAACCAATACCCTACGCCGTACCCGAAGCCCTCCCCGAACCCGTACCCTAAGCCGTACCCTAAGCCTAACCCTAAGCCTAACCCTAACCCTAGGCTACCCTTGACTGCTTCTGAATCCAATAGATTTCCTAAGCACTAGTGTTTTAAGGAACAGCTTAAAAAGAGAATCCTAATGTGATTTCTTTATAATGGGTGTGTTCCTTATCTAATCCTAGTGTCTAAACTCTTCTCCATGGCTGGACCCCCAAATAATATTCCTTTATGTGCTAAGGGGTATCTAGAGAGTGGGATAGGTTTAATCACTACCCTAACCCTAACGCGTACCCTAACCCTAACCCCTACCCTAGCCCTAACACGTACCCTAATCCTAACCCGTACCCTAAACCAAGCCCTAACCCTAACACTAACCCTAACCCATGCCCTACGCCATACCCGAAGCCCTCCCCGAACCCGTACCCTAAGCCGTACCCTAAGCCTAACCCTAAGCCTAACCCTAACCCTAGGCTACCCTTGACTGCTTCTGCCTCCAATAGATTTCCTAAGCACTAGTGTTTTAAGGAACAGCTTAAAAAGAGAATCCTAATGTGATTTCTTTATAATGTGTGTGTTCCTTATATTATCTTAGTGTCTAAACTCTTCTCCATGGCTGTACCCCCAAATAATATTCCTTTACGTGCTAAGGGGTATCTAGAGAGTGGGATAGGTTTAATAACTACCCTAACCCTAACGCGTACCCTAAGACTAACCCCTACCCTAACCCTAACACGTACCCTAAACCGAGCCCTAACCCTAACACTAACCCTAACCCTAACCCTAACCCATACCCTACGCCGTAGCCGAAGCCCTCCCCAAACCCGTACCCTAAGCCGTACCCTAAGCCTAACCCTAAGCCTAACCCTAACCCTAGGCTACCCTTGACTGCTTCTGCCTCCAATAGATTTCCTAAGCACTAGGGTTTTAAGGAACAGCTTAAAAAGAGAATCCTAATGTGATTTCTTTATAATGTGTGTGTTCCTTATATTATCTTAGTGTCTAAACTCTTCTCCATGGCTGGACCCCCAAATAATATTCCTTTACGTGCTAAGGGGTATCTAGAGAGTGGGATAGGTTTAATAACTACCCTAACCCTAACGCGTACCCTAACCCTAACCCCTACCCTAACCCTAACACGTACCCTAATCCTAACCCGTACCCTAAACCGAGCC
This sequence comes from Balaenoptera physalus, assembly GCF_965194825.1. Classification (NCBI taxonomy): domain Eukaryota; kingdom Metazoa; phylum Chordata; class Mammalia; order Artiodactyla; family Balaenopteridae; genus Balaenoptera; species Balaenoptera physalus. Next base: position 675,381 of record NW_028126324.1, on the reverse strand, counting down.
CTAACCCTAACACTAACCCTAACCCTAACCCTAACCCATACCCTACGCCTTACCCGAAGCCCTCCTCGAACCCGTACCCTAAGCCGTACCCTAAGCCTAACCCTAAGCCTAACCCTAATCCTAGGATACCCTTGACTGCTTCTGCCTCCAATAGATTTCCTAAGCACTAGTGTTTTAAGGAACAGCTTAAAAAGAGAATCCTAATGTGATTTCTTTATAATGTGTGTGTTGCTTATATTATCTTAGTGTCTAAACTCTTCTCCATGGCTGGACCCCCAAATAATATTCCTTTACGTGCTAAGGGGTATCTAGAGAGTGGGATAGGTTTAATAACTACCCTAACCCTAACGCGTACCCTAACCCTAAACCCTACCCTAACCCTAACACGTACCCTAATCCTAACCCGTAACCTAAACCGAGGCCTAACCCTAACACTAACCCTAACCCTAACCCTAACCCATAACCTACGCCGTACCCGAAGCCCTCCCCGAACCCGTACCCTAAGCCGTACCCTAAGCCTAACCCTAAGCCTAACCCTAACCGTAGGCTACCCTTGACTGCTTCTGCCTCCAATAGATTTCCTAAGCACTAGTGTTTTAAGGAACAGCTTAAAAATAGAATCCTAATGTTATTTCTGTATAATGGGTGTGTTTCTTATCTTATCCTAGTGTCTAAACTCTTCTCCATGGCTGGACCCCCAAATAATATTCCTTTACGTGCTAAGGGGTAACTAGAGAGTGGGATAGGTTTAATAACTACCCTAACCCTAACGCGTACCCTAACGCTAACCGTTACCCTAACCCTAACACGTACCCTAATCCTAACCTGTAACGTAAACCGAGCCCTAACCCTAACACTAACCCTAACCCTAACCCTAACCCATACCCTACGCCGTACCCGAAGCCCTCCCCGAACCCGTACCCTAAGCCGTACCCTAAGCCTAACCCTAAGCCTAACCCTAACCCTAGGCTACCCTTGACTGCTTCTGCCTCCAGTAGATTTCCTAAGCACTAGTGTTTTAAGGAACAGCTTAAAAAGAAAATCCTAATGTGATTTCTTTATAATGGGTGTGTTCCTTATCTTATCCTAGTGTCTAAACTCTTCTCCATGGCTGGACCCCCAAATAATATTCCTTTACGTGCTAAGGCGTAACTAGAGAGTGGGATAGGTTTAATAACTACCCTAACCGTAGCGCGTACCCTAACGGTAACCCCTACCCTAACCCTAACACGTACCCTAATCCTAACCCGTACCATAAACCGAGCCCTATCCCTAACACTAACCCTAACCCTAACCCTAACCCATACCCTACGCCGTACCCGAAGCCCTCCCCGAACCCGTACCCTAAGCCGTACCCTAAGCCTAACCCTAAGCCTAACCCTAACCCTAGGCTACCCTTGACTGCTTCTGCCTCCAATAGATTTCCTAAGCACTAGTGTTTTAAAGAACAGCTTAAAAAGAGAATCCTAATGTGATTTCTTTATAATGGGTGTGTTCCTTATCTAATCCTAGTGTCTAAACTCTTCTCCATGGCTGGACCCCCAAATAATATTCCTTTATGTGCTAAGGGGTATCTAGAGAGTGGGATAGGTTTAATCACTACCTTAACCCTAACGCGTACCATAACCCTAACCCCTACCCTAACCCTAACACGTACCCTAATCCTAACCCGTACCCTAAACCGAGCCCTAACCCTAACACTAACCCTAACCCTAACCCTAACCCATACCCTACGCCGTACCCGAAGCCCTCCCCGAACCCGTACCCTAAGCCGTACCCTAAGCCTAACCCTAAGCCTAACTCTAACCCTAGGCTACCCTTGACTGCTTCTGCCTCCAATAGATTTCCTAAGCACTAGTGTTTTAAGGAACAGATTAAAAAGAGAATCCTAATGTGATTTCTTTATAATGTGTGTGTTCCTTATATTATCTTAGTGTCTAAACTCTTCTCCATGGCTGGACCCCCAAATAATATTCCTTTACGTGCTAAGGGGTATCTAGAGAGTGGGATAGGTTTAATAACTACCCTAACCCTAACGCGTACCCTAACCCTAACCCCTAACCTAACCCTAACACGTACCCTAATCCTAACCTGTACCCTAAACCGAGCCCTAACCCTAACACTAACCCTAACCCTAACCCTAACCCATACCCTACGCCGTACCCGAAGCCCTCCCCGAACCCGTACCCTAAGCCGTACCCTAAGCCTAACCCTAAGCCTAACCCTAACCCTAGGCTACCCTTGACTGCTTCTGCCTCCAATAGATTTCCTAAGCACTAGTGTTTTAAGGAACAGCTTAAAAAGTAAATCCTAATGTGATTTCTTTATAATGGGTGTGTTCCTTATCTAATCCTAGTGTCTAAACTCTTCTCCATGGCTGGACCCCCACATAATATTCCTTTATGTGCTAAGGGGTATCTAGAGAGTGGGATAGGTTTAATCACTACCCTAACCCTAACGCGTACCCTAACGCTAACCCCTATCCTAACTCTAACACGTACCCTAATCCTAACCTGTACCCTAAACCGAGCCCTAACCCTAACACTAACCCTAACCCTAACGCTAACCCATACCCTACGCCGTACCCGAAGCCCTCCCCGAACCCGTACCCTAAGCCGTACCCTAAGCCTAATCCTAAGCCTAACCCTAACCCTAGGCTACCCTTGACTGCTTCTGCCTCCAATAGATTTCCTAAGCACTAGTGTTTTAAGGAACAGCTTAAAAAGAGAATCCTAAAGTGATTTCTTTATAATGTGTGTGTTCCTTATATTATCTTAGTGTCTTAACTCTTCTCCTTGGCTGGACGCCCAAATAATATTCCTTTACGTGCTAAGGGGTATCTAGAGAGTGGGATAGGTTTAATAACTACCCTAACCCTAACGCGTACCCTAACCCTAACCCCTAACCTAACCCTAACACGTACCCTAATCCTAACCCGTACCCTAAACCGAGCCCTAACCCTAACACTAACCCTAACCCTAACCCTAACCCATACCCTACGCCGTACCCGAAGCCCTCCCTGAACCCGTACCCTAAGCCGTACCCTAAGCCTAATCCTAAGCCTAACCCTAACCCTAGGCTACCCTTGACTGCTTCTGCCTCCAATAGATTTCCTAAGCACTAGTGTTTTAAGGAACAGCTTAAAAAGAGAATCCTAATGTGATTTCTTTATAATGTGTGTGTTCCTTATATTATCTTAGTGTCTAAACTCTTCTCCATGGCTGGACCCCCAAATAATATTCCTTTACGTGCTAAGGGGTATCTAGAGAGTGGGATAGGTTTAATAACTACCCTAACCCTAACGCGTACCCTAACCCTAAACCCTACCCTAACCCTAACACGTTCCCTAATCCTAACCCGTACCCTAAACCGAGCCCTAACCCTAACACTAACCCTAACCCTAAACCATACCCTACGCCGTACCCGAAGCCCTCCCCGAACCCGTACCCTAAGCCGTACCCTAAGCCTAATCCTAAGACTAACCCTAACCCTAGGCTACCCTTGACTGCTTCTGCCTCCAATAGATTTCCTAAGCACTAGTGTTTTAAGGAACAGCTTAAAAAGAGAATCCTAATGTGATTTCTTTATAATCGGTGTGTTCTTTATCTTTTCCTAGTGTCTAAACTCTTCTCCATGGCTGGACCCCCAAATAATATTCCTTTACGTGCTAAGGGGTAACTAGAGAGTGGCTTAGGTTTAATAACTACACTAACCCCAACGCGTACCCTAACGCTAACCCCTACCCTAACCCTAACACGTACCCTAATCCTAACCCGAACCCTAAACCGAGCCCTAACCCTAACACTAACCCTAACCCTAACGCTAACCCATACCCTACGCCGTACCCGAAGCCCTCCCCGAACCCGTACCCTAAGGCGTACCCTAAGCCTAACCCTAAGCCTAACCCTAACCCTAGGCTACCCTTGACTGCTTCTGCCTCCAATAGATTTCCTAAGCACTAGTGTTTTAAGGAACAGCTTAAAAAGAGAATCCTAATGTGATTTCTTTATAATGGGTGTGTTCCTTATCTTATCTTAGTGCCTAAACTCTTCTCCATGGCTGGACCCCCAAATAATATTCCTTCATGTGCTAAGGGGTATCTAGAGAGTGGGATAGGTTTAATAACTACCCTAACCGTAACGTGTACCCTAACCCTAACCCCTACCCTAAACCTAACACGTACCCTAATCCTAACCCGTACCCTAAACCGAGCCCTAACCCTAACACTAACCCTAACCCTAACCCTAACCCATACCCTACGCCGTACCCGAAGCCGTCCCCGAACACGTACCCTAAGCCGTACCCTAAGCCTAACCCTAAGCCTAACCCTAACCCTAGGCTACCCTTGACTGCTTCTGAATCCAATAGATTTCCTAAGCACTAGTGTTTTAAGGAACAGCTTAAAAAGAGAATCCTAATGTGATTTCTTTATAGTGGGTGTGTTCCTTATCTAATCCTAGTGTCTAAACTCTTCTCCATGGCTGGACCCCCAAATAATATTCCTTTATGTGCTAAGGGGTATCTAGAGAGTGGGACAGGTTTAATCCCTACCCTAACCCTAACGCGTACCCTAACCCTAACCCCTACCCTAGCCCTAACACGTACCCTAATCCTAACCCGTACCCTAAACCGAGCCCTAACCCTAACACTAACCCTAACCCTAACCCTAACCCATACCCTACGCTGTACCCGAAGCCCTCCCCAAACCCGTACCCTAAGCCGTACCCTAAGCCTAACCCTAAGCCTTACCCTAAACCTAGACTACCCTTGACTGCTTCTGCCTCCAATAGATTTCCTAAGCACTAGGGTTTTAAGGAACAGCTTAAAAAGAGAATCCTAATGTGATTTCTTTATAATGTGTGTGTTCCTTATATTATCTTAGTGTCTAAACTCTTCTCCATGGCTGGACCCCCAAATAATATTCCTTTACGTGCTAAGGGGTATCTAGAGAGTGGGATAGGTTTAATAACTACCCTAACCCTAACGCGTACCCTAACCCTAACCCCTACCCTAACCCTAACACGTACCCTAATCCTAACCCGTACCCTAAACCGAGCCCTAACCCTAACACTAACCCTAACCCTAACCCTAACCCATACCCTACGCCATACCCGAAGCCCTCCCCGAACCCGTACCCTAAGCCGTACCCTAAGCCTAACACTAAGCCTAACCCTAACCCTAGGCTACCCTTGACTGCTTCTGCCTCCAATAGATTTCCTAAGCACTAGTGTTTTAAGGAACAGCTTAAAAAGAGAATCCTAATGTGATTTCTTTATAATGTGTGTGTTCCTTATATTATCTTAGTGTCTAAACTCTTCTCCATGGCTGGACCCCCAAATAATATTCCTTTACGTGCTAAGGGGTATCTAGAGAGTGGGATAGGTTTAATAACTACCCTAACCCTAACGCGTACCCTAAGACTAACCCCTACCCTAACCCTAACACGTACCCTAATCCTAACCCGTACCCTAAACCGAGCCCTAACCCTAACACTAACCCTAACCCTAACCCTAACCAATACCCTACGCCGTACCCGAAGCCCTCCCCAAACCCGTACCCTAAGCCGTACCCTAAGCCTAACCCTAAGCCTAACCCTAACCCTAGGCTACCCTTGACTGCTTCTGCCTCCAATAGATTTCCTAAGCACTAGGGTTTTAAGGAACAGCTTAAAAAGAGAATCCTAATGTGATTTCTTTATAATGTGTGTGTTCCTTATATTATCTTAGTGTCTAAACTCTTCTCCATGGCTGGAACCCCAAATAATATTCCTTTACGTGCTAAGGGGTAACTGGAGAGTGGGTTAGGTTTAATAACTACCCTAACCCCAACGCGTACCCTAACGCTAACCCCTACCCTAACCCTAATACGTAACCTAATCCTAACCCGTACCCTAAACCGAGCCCTAACCCTAACACTAACCCTAACCATAACGCTAACCCATACCCTACGCCGTACCCGAAGCCCTCCCCGAACCCGTACCCTAAGGCGTACCCTAAGCCTAACCCTAAGCCTAGGCTACCCTTGACTGCTTCTGCCTCCAATAGATTTCCTAAGCACTAGTGTTTTAAGGAACAGCTTAAAAAGAGAATCCTAATGTGATTTCTTTATAATGGGTGTGTTCCTTATCTTATCTTAGTGCCTAAACTCTTCTCCATGGCTGGACCCCCAAATAATATTCCTTTATGTGCTAAGGGATATCTAGAGAGTGGGATAGGTTTAATAACTACCCTAACCGTAACGCGTAACCTAACCCTAACCCCTACCCTAACCCTAACACGTACCCTAATCCTAACCCGTACCCTAAACCGAGCCCTAACCCTAACACTAACCCTAACCCTAACCCATACCCTACGCTGTACCCGAAGCCCTCCCCGAACACGTACCCTAAGCCGTACCCTAAGCCTAACCCTAAGCCTAACCCTAACCCTAGGCTACCCTTGACTGCTTCTGAATCCAATAGATTTCCTAAGCACTAATGTTTTAAGGAACAGCTTAAAAAGAGAATCCTAATGTGATTTCTTTATAATGGGTGTGTTCCTTATCTTTTCTTAGTGCCTAAACTTTTCTCCATGGATGGACCCCCAAATAATATTCCTTTACGTGCTAAGGGGTATCTAGAGAGTGGGATAGGTTTAATAACTAACCTAACCGTAACGCGTACCCTAACCCTAACCACTACCCTAACCCTAACACGTACCCTAATCCTAACCCGTACCCTAAACCGAGCCCTAACCCTAACACTAACCCTAACCCTAACCCTAACCCTAACCCTAACCCTAACACTAACCCTAAGCCGTACCCTAAGCCTAACCCTAAGCCTAACCCTAACCCTAGGCTACCCTTGACTGCTTCTGAATCCAATAGATTTCCTAAGCACTAGTGTTTTAAGGAACAGCTTAAAAAGAGAATCCTAATGTGATTTCTTTATAATGGGTGTGTTCCTTATCTAATCCTAGTGTCTAAACTCTTCTCCATGGCTGGACCCCCAAATAATATTCCTTTATGTGCTAAGGGGTATCTAGAGACTGGGATAGGTTTAATCACTACCCTAACACTAACGCGTACCCTAACCCTAACCCCTACCCTAACCCTAACACGTACCCTAATCCTAACGCGTACCCTAAACCGAGCCCTAACCCTAACACTAACCCTAACCCTAACCCTAACCCATACCCTACGCCGTACCCGAATCCCTCCCCGAACCCGTACCCTAAGCCGTACCCTAAGCCTAACCCTAAGCCTAACCCTAACCCTAGGCTACCCTTGACTGCTTCTGCCTCCAATAGATTTCCTAAGCACTAGTGTTTTAAGGAACAGCTTAAAAAGAGAATCCTAATGTGATTTCTTTATAATGGGTGTGTTCCTTATCTTATCCTAGTGTCTAAACTCTTCTCCATGGCTGGACCCCCAAATAATATTCCTTTAAGTGCTAAGGGGTATCTAGAGAGTGGGTTAGGTTTAATAACTACCCTAACCGTAAGGCGTACCCTAACGCTAAACCCTACCCTAACCCTAACACGTACCCTAATCCTAACCCGTACCCTAAACCGAGCCCTAACCCTAACACTAACCCTAACCCATACCCTACGCCGTACCCGAAGCCCTCCCCGAACCCGTACCCTAAGCCATACCCTAAGCCTAACCCTAACCCTAGGCTACCCTTGACTGCTTCTGCCTCCAATAGATTTCCTAACCATTAGTGTTTTAAGGAACAGCTTAGAAAGTGAATCCTAATGTGATTTCTTTATAATGGGTGTGTTCCTTATCTAATCCTAGTGTCTAAACTCTTCTCCATGGCTGGACCCCCAAATTATATTCCTTTATGTGCTAAGGGGTATCTAGAGTGTGGGATAGGTTTAATAACTACCCTAACCCTAACGCGTACCATAACCCTAACCCCTACCCTAACCCTAACACGTACCCTAATCCTAACCCGTACCCTAAACCGAGCCCTAACCCTAACACTAACCCTAACCCTAACCCTAACCCATACCCTACGCCGTACCCGAAGCCCTCCCCGAACCCGTACCCTAAGCCGTACCCTAAGCCTAACCCTAAGCCTAAACCTAACCCTAGGCTACCCTTGACTGCTTCTGCCTCCAATAGATTTCCTAAGCACTAGTGTTTTAAGGAACAGCTTAAAAAGAAAATCCTAATGTGATTTCTTTATAATGGGAGTGTTCCTTATCTTTTCCTATTGTCTAAACTCTTCTCCATGGCTGGACCCCCAAATAATATTCCTTTACGTGCTAAGGGGTAACTAGAGAGTGGGATAGGTTTAATAACTACCCTAACCGTAAAGCGTACCCTAACGGTAACCCCCACCCTAACCCTAAAACGTACCCTAATCCTAACCCGTACCCTAAACCGAGCCCTAACCCTAACACTAACCCTAACCCTAACCCATACCCTACGCCGTACCCGAAGCCCTCCCCGAACCCGTACCCTAAGCCGTACCCTAAGCCTAACCCTAAGCCTAACCCTAACCCTAGGCTACCCTTGACTGCTTCTGCCTCCAATAGATTTCCTAAGCACTAGTGTTTTAAAGAACAGCTTAAAAAGAGAATCCTAATGTGATTTCTTTATAATGGGTGTGTTCCTTATCTAATCCTAGTGTCTAAACTCTTCTCCATGGCTGGACCCCCAAGTAATATTCCTTTATGTGCTAAGGGGTATCTAGAGAGTGGGATAGGTTTAATCACTACCCTAACCCTAACGCGTACCATAACCCTAACCCCTACCCTAACCCTAACACGTACCCTAATCCTAACCCGTACCCTAAACCAAGCCCTAACCCTAACACTAACCCTAACCCTAACCCTAACCCATACCCTACGCCGTATCCGAAGCACTCCCCGAACCCGTACCCTAAGCCGTACCCTCTGCCTAACCCTAAGCCTAACCCTAACCCTAGGCTACCCTTGACTGCTTCTGCCTCCAATAGATTTGCTAAGCACTAGTGTTTTAAGGAACAGCTTAAAAAGAGAATCCTAATATGATTTCTTTATAATGGGTGTGTTCTTTATCTTTTCCTAGTGTCTAAACTCTTCTCCATGGTTGGACCCCCAAATAATATTCCTTTACGTGCTAAGGGGTAACTAGAGAGTGGGTTAGGTTTAATAACTACCCTAACCCCAACGCGTACCTTAACGCTAACCCCTACCCTAACCCTAACACGTACCGTAATCCTAACCCGTACCCTAAACCGAGCCCTAACCCTAACACTAACCATAACCCTAACGCTAACCCATACCCTACGCCGTACCCGAAGCCCTCCCCGAACCCGTACCCTAAGGCGTACCCTAAGCCTAACCCTAAGCCTAACCCTAACCCTAGGCTACCCTTGACTGCTTCTGCCTCCAATAGATTTCCTAAGCACTAGTGTTTTAAGGAACAGCTTAAAAAGAGAATCCTAATGTGATTTCTTTATAATGGGTGTGTTCCTTATCTTATCTTAGTGCCTAAACTCTTCTCCATGGCTGGACCCCCAAATAATATTCCTTTATGTGCTAAGGGGTATCTAGAGAGTGGGATAGGTTTAATAACTACCCTAACCGTAACGCATACCCTAACCCTAACCCCTACACTAACCCTAACACGTACCCTAATCCTAACCCGTACCCTAAACCGAGCCCTAACCCTAACACTAACCCTAACCCTAACCCTAACCCATACCCTACGCCGTACCCGAAGCCCTCCCCGAACCCGTACCCTAAGGCGTACCCTAAGCCTAACCCTAAGCCTAACCCTAACCCTAGGCTACCCTTGACTGCTTCTGCCTCCAATAGATTTCCTAAGCACTAGTGTTTTAAGGAACAGCTTAAAAAGAGAATCCTAATGTGATTTCTTTATAATGGGTGTGTTCCTTATCTTATCTTAGTGCCTAAACTCTTCTCCATGGCTGGACCCCCAAATAATATTCCTTCATGTGCTAAGGGGTATCTAGAGAGTGGGATAGGTTTAATAACTACCCTAACCGTAACGTGTACCCTAACCCTAACCCCTACCCTAAACCTAACACGTACCCTAATCCTAACCCGTACCCTAAACCGAGCCCTAACCCTAACACTAACCCTAACCCTAACCCTAACCCATACCCTACGCCGTACCCGAAGCCGTCCCCGAACACGTACCCTAAGCCGTACCCTAAGCCTAACCCTAAGCCTAACCCTAACCCTAGGCTACCCTTGACTGCTTCTGAATCCAATAGATTTCCTAAGCACTAGTGTTTTAAGGAACAGCTTAAAAAGAGAATCCTAATGTGATTTCTTTATAGTGGGTGTGTTCCTTATCTAATCCTAGTGTCTAAACTCTTCTCCATGGCTGGACCCCCAAATAATATTCCTTTATGTGCTAAGGGGTATCTAGAGAGTGGGACAGGTTTAATCCCTACCCTAACCCTAACGCGTACCCTAACCCTAACCCCTACCCTAGCCCTAACACGTACCCTAATCCTAACCCGTACCCTAAACCGAGCCCTAACCCTAACACTAACCCTAACCCTAACCCTAACCCATACCCTACGCCGTACCCGAATCCCTCCCCGAACCCGTACCCTAAGCCGTACCCTAAGCCTAACCCTAAGCCTAACCCTAACCCTAGGCTACCCTTGACTGCTTCTGCCTCCAATAGATTTCCTAAGCACTAGTGTTTTAAGGAACAGCTTAAAAAGAGAATCCTAATGTGATTTCTTTATAATGGGTGTGTTCCTTATCTTATCCTAGTGTCTAAACTCTTCTCCATGGCTGGACCCCCAAATAATATTCCTTTACGTGCTAAGGGGTATCTAGAGAGTGGGTTAGGTTTAATAACTACCCTAACCGTAAGGCGTACCCTAACGCTAAACCCTACCCTAACCCTAACACGTACCCTAATCCTAACCCGTACCCTAAACCGAGCCCTAACCCTAACACTAACCCTAACCCATACCCTACGCCGTACCCGAAGCCCTCCCCGAACCCGTACCCTAAGCCATACCCTAAGCCTAACCCTAACCCTAGGCTACCCTTGACTGCTTCTGCCTCCAATAGATTTCCTAACCATTAGTGTTTTAAGGAACAGCTTAGAAAGTGAATCCTAATGTGATTTCTTTATAATGGGTGTGTTCCTTATCTAATCCTAGTGTCTAAACTCTTCTCCATGGCTGGACCCCCAAATTATATTCCTTTATGTGCTAAGGGGTATCTAGAGTGTGGGATAGGTTTAATAACTACCCTAACCCTAACGCGTACCATAACCCTAACCCCTACCCTAACCCTAACACGTACCCTAATCCTAACCCGTACCCTAAACCGAGCCCTAACCCTAACACTAACCCTAACCCTAACCCTAACCCATACCCTACGCCGTACCCGAAGCCCTCCCCGAACCCGTACCCTAAGCCGTACCCTAAGCCTAACCCTAAGCCTAAACCTAACCCTAGGCTACCCTTGACTGCTTCTGCCTCCAATAGATTTCCTAAGCACTAGTGTTTTAAGGAACAGCTTAAAAAGAAAATCCTAATGTGATTTCTTTATAATGGGAGTGTTCCTTATCTTTTCCTATTGTCTAAACTCTTCTCCATGGCTGGACCCCCAAATAATATTCCTTTACGTGCTAAGGGGTAACTAGAGAGTGGGATAGGTTTAATAACTACCCTAACCGTAAAGCGTACCCTAACGGTAACCCCCACCCTAACCCTAAAACGTACCCTAATCCTAACCCGTACCCTAAACCGAGCCCTAACCCTAACACTAACCCTAACCCTAACCCATACCCTACGCCGTACCCGAAGCCCTCCCCGAACCCGTACCCTAAGCCGTACCCTAAGCCTAACCCTAAGCCTAACCCTAACCCTAGGCTACCCTTGACTGCTTCTGCCTCCAATAGATTTCCTAAGCACTAGTGTTTTAAAGAACAGCTTAAAAAGAGAATCCTAATGTGATTTCTTTATAATGGGTGTGTTCCTTATCTAATCCTAGTGTCTAAACTCTTCTCCATGGCTGGACCCCCAAGTAATATTCCTTTATGTGCTAAGGGGTATCTAGAGAGTGGGATAGGTTTAATCACTACCCTAACCCTAACGCGTACCATAACCCTAACCCCTACCCTAACCCTAACACGTACCCTAATCCTAACCCGTACCCTAAACCAAGCCCTAACCCTAACACTAACCCTAACCCTAACCCTAACCCATACCCTACGCCGTATCCGAAGCACTCCCCGAACCCGTACCCTAAGCCGTACCCTCTGCCTAACCCTAAGCCTAACCCTAACCCTAGGCTACCCTTGACTGCTTCTGCCTCCAATAGATTTGCTAAGCACTAGTGTTTTAAGGAACAGCTTAAAAAGAGAATCCTAATATGATTTCTTTATAATGGGTGTGTTCTTTATCTTTTCCTAGTGTCTAAACTCTTCTCCATGGTTGGACCCCCAAATAATATTCCTTTACGTGCTAAGGGGTAACTAGAGAGTGGGTTAGGTTTAATAACTACCCTAACCCCAACGCGTACCTTAACGCTAACCCCTACCCTAACCCTAACACGTACCGTAATCCTAACCCGTACCCTAAACCGAGCCCTAACACTAACACTAACCATAACCCTAACGCTAACCCATACCCTACGCCGTACCCGAAGCCCTCCCCGAACCCGTACCCTAAGGCGTACCCTAAGCCTAACCGTAAGCCTAACCCTAACCCTAGGCTACCCTTGACTGCTTCTGCCTCCAATAGATTTCCTAAGCACTAGTGTTTTAAGGAACAGCTTAAAAAGAGAATCCTAATGTGATTTCTTTATAATGGGTGTGTTCCTTATCTTATCTTAGTGCCTAAACTCTTCTCCATGGCTGGACCCCCAAATAATATTCCTTTATGTGCTAAGGGGTATCTAGAGAGTGGGATAGGTTTAATAACTACCCTAACCGTAACGCATACCCTAACCCTAACCCCTACACTAACCCTAACACGTACCCTAATCCTAACCCGTACCCTAAACCGAGCCCTAACCCTAACACTAACCCTAACCCTAACCCTAACCCATACCCTACGCCGTACCCGAAGCCCTCCCCGAACACGTACTCTAAGCCGTACCCTAAGCCTAACCCTAACCCTAGGCTACCCTTGACTGCTTCTGAATCCAATAGATTTCCTAAGCACTAGTGTTTTAAGGAACAGCTTAAAAAGAGAATCCTAATGTGATTTCTTCATAATGGGTGTGTTCCTTATCTAATCCTAGTGTCTAAACTCTTCTCCATGGCTGGACCCCCAAATAATATTCCTTTATGTGCTAAGGGGTATCTAGAGAGTGGGATAGGTTTAATCACTACCCTAACCCTAACTCGTACCCTAACCCTAACCCCTACCCTAGCCCTAACACGTACCCTAATCCTAACCCGTACCCTAAACCGAGCCCTAAACCTAACACTAACCCTAACCCTAACCCTAACCCATACCCTACGCCGTACCCGAAGCCCTCCCCGAACCCGTACCCTAAGGCGTACCCTAAGCCTAACCCTAAGCCTAACCCTAACCCTAGGCTACCCTTGACTGCTTCTGCCTCCAATAGATTTCCTAAGCACTAGTGTTTTAAGGAACAGCTTAAAAAGAGAATCCTAATGTGATTTCTTTATAATGTGAGTGTTCCTTATATTATCTTAGTGTCTAAACTCTTCTCCATGGCTGTACCCCCAAATAATATTCCTTTACGTGCTAAGGGGTATCTAGAGAGTGGGATAGGTTTAATAACTACCCTAACCCTAACGCGTACCCTAACCCTAACCCCTACCCTAACCCTAACACGTACCCTAATCCTAACCCGTACCCTAAACCGAGCCCTAACCCTAACACTAACCCTAACCCTAACCCTAACCCATACCCTACGCCGTACCCGAAGCCCTCCCCAAACCCGTACCCTAAGCCGTACCCTAAGCCTAACCCTAAGCCTAACCCTAACCCTAGGCTACCCTTGACTGCTTCTGCCTCCAATAGATTTCCTAAGCACTAGGGTTTTAAGGAACAGCTTAAAAAGAGAATCCTAATGTGATTTCTTTATAATGGGTGTGTTCCTTATATTATCTTAGTGTCTAAACTCTTCTCCATGGCTGGACCCCCAAATAATATTCCTTTACGTGCTAAGGGGTATCTAGAGAGTGGGATAGGTTTAATAACTACCCTAACCCTAACGCGTACCCTAAGACTAACCCCTACCCTAACCCTAACACGTACCCTAATCCTAACCCGTACCCTAAACCGAGCCCTAACCCTAACACTAACCCTAACCCTAACCCTAACCAATACCCTACGCCGTACCCGAAGCCCTCCCCGAACCCGTACCCTAAGCCGTACCCTAAGCCTAACCCTAAGCCTAACCCTAACCCTAGGCTACCCTTGACTGCTTCTGAATCCAATAGATTTCCTAAGCACTAGTGTTTTAAGGAACAGCTTAAAAAGAGAATCCTAATGTGATTTCTTTATAATGGGTGTGTTCCTTATCTAATCCTAGTGTCTAAACTCTTCTCCATGGCTGGACCCCAAATAATATTCCTTTATGTGCTAAGGGGTATCTAGAGAGTGGGATAGGTTTAATCACTACCCTAACCCTAACGCGTACCCTAACCCTAACCCCTACCCTAGCCCTAACACGTACCCTAATCCTAACCCGTACCCTAAACCGAGCCCTAACCCTAACACTAACCCTAACCCTAACCCTAACCCATACCCTACGCCATACCCGAAGCCCTCCCCGAACCCGTACCCTAAGCCGTACCCTAAGCCTAACCCTAAGCCTAACCCTAACCCTAGGCTACCCTTGACTGCTTCTGCCTCCAATAGATTTCCTAAGCACTAGTGTTTTAAGGAACAGCTTAAAAAGAGAATCCTAATGTGATTTCTTTATAATGTGTGTGTTCCTTATATTATCTTAGTGTCTAAACTCTTCTCCATGGCTGTACCCCCAAATAATATTCCTTTACGTGCTAAGGGGTATCTAGAGAGTGGGATAGGTTTAATAACTACCCTAACCCTAACGCGTACCCTAACCCTAACACGTACCCTAATCCTAACCCGTACCCTAAACCGAGCCCTAACCCTAACACTAACCCTAACACTAACCCTAACCCATACCCTACGCCGTAGCCGAAGCCCTCCCCAAACCCGTACCCTAAGCCGTACCCTAAGCCTAACCCTAAGCCTAACCCTAACCCTAGGCTACCCTTGACTGCTTCTGCCTCCAATAGATTTCCTAAGCACTAGGGTTTTAAGGAACAGCTTAAAAAGAGAATCCTAATGTGATTTCTTTATAATGTGTGTGTTCCTTATATTATCTTAGTGTCTAAACTCTTCTCCATGGCTGGACCCCCAAATAATATTCCTTTACGTGCTAAGGGGTATCTAGAGAGTGGGATAGGTTTAATAACTACCCTAACCCTAACGCGTACCCTAACCCTAACCCCTACCCTAACCCTAACACGTACCCTAATCCTAACCCGTACCCTAAACCGAGCCCTAACCCTAACACTAACCCTAACCCTAACCCTAACCCATACCCTACGCCTTACCCGAAGCCCTCCCCGAACCCGTACCCTAAGCCGTACCCTAAGCCTAACCCTAAGCCTAACCCTAATCCTAGGATACCCTTGACTGCTTCTGCCTCCAATAGATTTCCTAAGCACTAGTGTTTTAAGGAACAGCTTAAAAAGAGAATCCTAATGTGATTTCTTTATAATGTGTGTGTTGCTTATATTATCTTAGTGTCTAAACTCTTCTCCATGGCTGGACCCCCAAATAATATTCCTTTACGTGCTAAGGGGTATCTAGAGAGTGGGATAGGTTTAATAACTACCCTAACCCTAACGCGTACCCTAACCCTAAACCCTACCCTAACCCTAACACGTACCCTAATCCTAACCCGTAACCTAAACCGAGGCCTAACCCTAACACTAACCCTAACCCTAACCCTAACCCATAACCTACGCCGTACCCGAAGCCCTCCCCGAACCCGTACCCTAAGCCGTAAACTAAGCCTAACCCTAAGCCTAACCCTAACCCTAGGCTACCCTTGACTGCTTCTGCCTCCAATAGATTTCCTAAGCACTAGTGTTTTAAAGAACAGCTTAAAAAGAGAATCCTAATGTGATTTCTTTATAATGTGTGTGTTCCTTATATTATCTTAGTGTCTAAACTCTTCTCCATGGCTGGAACCCCAAATAATATTCCTTTACGTGCTAAGGGGTAACTGGAGAGTGGGTTAGGTTTAATAACTACCCTAACCCCAACGCGTACCCTAACGCTAACCCCTACCCTAACCCTAACACGTAACCTAATCCTAACCCGTACCCTAAACCGAGCCCTAACCCTAACACTAACCCTAACCATAACGCTAACTCATACCCTACGCCGTACCCGAAGCCCTCCCCGAACCCGTACCCTAAGGCGTACCCTAAGCCTAACCCTAAGCCTAACCCTAACCCTAGGCTACCCTTGACTGCTTCTGCCTCCAATAGATTTCCTAAGCACTAGTGTTTTAAGGAACAGCTTAAAAAGAGAATCCTAATGTGATTTCTTTATAATGGGTGTGTTCCTTATCTTATCTTAGTGCCTAAACTCTTCTCCATGGCTGGACCCCCAAATAATATTCCTTTATGTGCTAAGGGATATCTAGAGAGTGGGATAGGTTTAATATCTACCCTAACCGTAACGCGTAACCTAACCCTAACCCCTACCCTAACCCTAACACGTACCCTAATCCTAACCCGTACCCTAAACCGAGCCCTAACCCTAACACTAACCCTAACCCTAACCCATACCCTACGCTGTACCTGAAGCCCTCCCCGAACACGTACCCTAAGCCGTACCCTAAGCCTAACCCTAAGCCTAACCCTAACCCTAGGCTACCCTTGACTGCTTCTGAATCCAATAGATTTCCTAAGCACTAATGTTTTAAGGAACAGCTTAAAAAGAGAATCCTAATGTGATTTCTTTATAATGGGTGTGTTCCTTATCTTTTCTTAGTGCCTAAACTTTTCTCCATGGATGGACCCCCAAATAATATTCCTTTACGTGCTAAGGGGTATCTAGAGAGTGGGATAGGTTTAATAACTAACCTAACCGTAACGCGTACCCTAACCCTAACCACTACCCTAACCCTAACACGTACCCTAATCCTAACCCGTACCCTAAACCGAGCCCTAACCCTAACCCTAACCCTAACCCTAACCCTAACCCTAACCCTAACCCTAACCCTAACCCTAACCCTAAGCCGTACCCTAAGCCTAACCCTAAGCCTTACCCTAACCCTAGGCTACCCTTGACTGCTTCTGCCTCCAATAGATTTCCTAAGCACTAGTGTTTTAAGGAACAGCTTAAAAAGAGAATCCTAATGTGATTTCTTTATAATGGGTGTGTTCCTTATCTTATCCTAGTGTCTAAACTCTTCTCCATGGCTGGACCCCCAAATAATATTCCTTTACGTGCTAAGGGGTATCTAGAGAGTGGGTTAGGTTTAATAACTACCCTAACCGTAAGGCGTACCCTAACGCTAAACCCTACCCTAACCCTAACACGTACCCTAATCCTAACCCGTACCCTAAACCGAGCCCTAACCCTAACACTAACCCTAACCCATACCCTACGCCGTACCCGAAGCCCTCCCCGAACCCGTACCCTAAGCCATACCCTAAGCCTAACCCTAACCCTAGGCTACCCTTGACTGCTTCTGCCTCCAATAGATTTCCTAACCATTAGTGTTTTAAGGAACAGCTTAGAAAGTGAATCCTAATGTGATTTCTTTATAATGGGTGTGTTCCTTATCTAATCCTAGTGTCTAAACTCTTCTCCATGGCTGGACCCCCAAATTATATTCCTTTATGTGCTAAGGGGTATCTAGAGTGTGGGATAGGTTTAATAACTACCCTAACCCTAACGCGTACCATAACCCTAACCCCTACCCTAACCCTAACACGTACCCTAATCCTAACCCGTACCCTAAACCGAGCCCTAACCCTAACACTAACCCTAACCCTAACCCTAACACATACCCTACGCCGTACCCGAAGCCCTCCCCGAACCCGTACCCTAAGCCGTACCCTAAGCCTAACCCTAAGCCTAAACCTAACCCTAGGCTACCCTTGACTGCTTCTGCCTCCAATAGATTTCCTAAGCACTAGTGTTTTAAGGAACAGCTTAAAAAGAAAATCCTAATGTGATTTCTTTATAATGGGAGTGTTCCTTATCTTTTCCTATTGTCTAAACTCTTCTCCATGGCTGGACCCCCAAATAATATTCCTTTACGTGCTAAGGGGTAACTAGAGAGTGGGATAGGTTTAATAACTACCCTAACCGTAAAGCGTACCCTAACGGTAACACCCACCCTAACCCTAAAACGTACCCTAATCCTAACCCGTACCCTAAACCGAGCCCTAACCCTAACACTAACCCTAACCCTAACCCATACCCTACGCCGTACCCGGAGCCCTCCCCGAACCCGTACCCTAAGCCGTACCCTAAGCCTAACCCTAAGCCTAACCCTAACCCTAGGCTACCCTTGACTGCTTCTGCCTCCAATAGATTTCCTAAGCACTAGTGTTTTAAAGAACAGCTTAAAAAGAGAATCCTAATGTGATTTCTTTATAATGGGTGTGTTCCTTATCTAATCCTAGTGTCTAAACTCTTCTCCATGGCTGGACCCCCAAGTAATATTCCTTTATGTGCTAAGGGGTATCTAGAGAGTGGGATAGGTTTAATCACTACCCTAACCCTAACGCGTACCATAACCCTAACCCCTACCCTAACCCTAACACGTACCCTAATCCTAACCCGTACCCTAAACCAAGCCCTAACCCTAACACTAACCCTAACCCTAACCCTAACCCATACCCTACGCCGTATCCGAAGCACTCCCCGAACCCGTACCCTAAGCCGTACCCTCTGCCTAACCCTAAGCCTAACCCTAACCCTAGGCTACCCTTGACTGCTTCTGCCTCCAATAGATTTGCTAAGCACTAGTGTTTTAAGGAACAGCTTAAAAAGAGAATCCTAATATGATTTCTTTATAATGGGTGTGTTCTTTATCTTTTCCTAGTGTCTAAACTCTTCTCCATGGTTGGACCCCCAAATAATATTCCTTTACGTGCTAAGGGGTAACTAGAGAGTGGGTTAGGTTTAATAACTAACCTAACCCCAACGTGTACCTTAACGCTAACCCCTACCCTAACCCTAACCCTAACCCTAACCCTAACCCTAACCCTAACCCTAACCCTAACCCTAACCCTAACCCTAACCCTAACCCTAACCCCTACCCTAACCCTAACACGTACCCTAATCCTAACCCGTACCCTAAACCGAGCCCTAACCCTAACACTAACCCTAACCCTAACCCTAACCCATACCCTACGCCGTACCCGAAGCCCTCCCCGAACACGTACCCTAAGCCGTACCCTAAGCCTAACCCTAACCCTAGGCTACCCTTGACTGCTTCTGAATCCAATAGATTTCCTAAGCACTAGTGTTTTAAGGAACAGCTTAAAAAGAGAATCCTAATGTGATTTCTTTATAATGGGTGTGTTCCTTATCTAATCCTAGTGTCTAAACTCTTCTCCATGGCTGGACCCCCAAATAATATTCCTTTATGTGCTAAGGGGTATCTAGAGAGTGGGATAGGTTTAATCACTACCCTAACCCTAACTCGTACCCTAACCCTAACCCCTACCCTAGCCCTAACACGTACCCTAATCCTAACCCGTACCCTAAACCGAGCCCTAAACCTAACCCTAACACTAACCCTAACCCTAACCCATACCCTACGCTGTACCTGAAGCCCTCCCCGAACCCGTACCCTAAGCCGTACCCTAAGCCTAACCCTAAGCCTAACCCTAACCCTAGGCTACCCTTGACTGCTTCTGAATCCAATAGATTTCCTAAGCACTAATGTTTTAAGGAACAGCTTAAAAAGAGAATCCTAATGTGATTTCTTTATAATGGGTGTGTTCCTTATCTTTTCTTAGTGCCTAAACTTTTCTCCATGGATGGACCCCCAAATAATATTCCTTTACGTGCTAAGGGGTATCTAGAGAGTGGGATAGGTTTAATAACTAACCTAACCGTAACGCGTACCCTAACCCTAACCACTACCCTAACCCTAACACGTACCCTAATCCTAACCCGTACCCTAAACCGAGCCCTAACCCTAACCCTAACCCTAACCCTAACCCTAACCCTAACCCTAACCCTAAACCTAACCCTAACCCTAAGCCGTACCCTAAGCCTAACCCTAAGCCTAACCCTAACCCTAGGCTACCCTTGACTGCTTCTGAATCCAATAGATTTCCTAAGCACTAGTGTTTTAAGGAACAGCTTAAAAAGAGAATCCTAATGTGATTTCTTTATAATGGGTGTGTTCCTTATCTAATCCTAGTGTCTAAACTCTTCTCCATGGCTGGACCCCCAAATAATATTCCTTTATGTGCTAAGGGGTATCTAGAGACTGGGATAGGTTTAATCACTACCCTAACACTAACGCGTACCCTAACCCTAACCCCTACCCTAACCCTAACACGTACCCTAATCCTAACGCGTACCCTAAACCGAGCCCTAACCCTAACACTAACCCTAACCCTAACCCTAACCCATACCCTACGCCGTACCCGAATCCCTCCCCGAACCCGTACCCTAAGCCGTACCCTAAGCCTAACCCTAAGCCTAACCCTAACCCTAGGCTACCCTTGACTGCTTCTGCCTCCAATAGATTTCCTAAGCACTAGTGTTTTAAGGAACAGCTTAAAAAGAGAATCCTAATGTGATTTCTTTATAATGGGTGTGTTCCTTATCTTATCCTAGTGTCTAAACTCTTCTCCATGGCTGGACCCCCAAATAATATTCCTTTACGTGCTAAGGGGTATCTAGAGAGTGGGTTAGGTTTAATAACTACCCTAACCGTAAGGCGTACCCTAACGCTAAACCCTACCCTAACCCTAACACGTACCCTAATCCTAACCCGTACCCTAAACCGAGCCCTAACCCTAACACTAACCCTAACCCATACCCTACGCCGTACCCGAAGCCCTCCCCGAACCCGTACCCTAAGCCATACCCTAAGCCTAACCCTAACCCTAGGCTACCCTTGACTGCTTCTGCCTCCAATAGATTTCCTAACCATTAGTGTTTTAAGGAACAGCTTAGAAAGTGAATCCTAATGTGATTTCTTTATAATGGGTGTGTTCCTTATCTAATCCTAGTGTCTAAACTCTTCTCCATGGCTGGACCCCCAAATTATATTCCTTTATGTGCTAAGGGGTATCTAGAGTGTGGGATAGGTTTAATCACTACCCTAACCCTAACGCGTACCATAACCCTAACCCCTACCCTAACCCTAACACGTACCCTAATCCTAACCCGTACCCTAAACCGAGCCCTAACCCTAACACTAACCCTAACCCTAACCCTAACACATACCCTACGCCGTACCCGAAGCCCTCCCCGAACCCGTACCCTAAGCCGTACCCTAAGCCTAACCCTAAGCCTAAACCTAACCCTAGGCTACCCTTGACTGCTTCTGCCTCCAATAGATTTCCTAAGCACTAGTGTTTTAAGGAACAGCTTAAAAAGAAAATCCTAATGTGATTTCTTTATAATGGGAGTGTTCCTTATCTTTTCCTATTGTCTAAACTCTTCTCCATGGCTGGACCCCCAAATAATATTCCTTTACGTGCTAAGGGGTAACTAGAGAGTGGGATAGGTTTAATAACTACCCTAACCGTAAAGCGTACCCTAACGGTAACACCCACCCTAACCCTAAAACGTACCCTAATCCTAACCCGTACCCTAAACCGAGCCCTAACCCTAACACTAACCCTAACCCTAACCCATACCCTACGCCGTACCCGGAGCCCTCCCCGAACCCGTACCCTAAGCCGTACCCTAAGCCTAACCCTAAGCCTAACCCTAACCCTAGGCTACCCTTGACTGCTTCTGCCTCCAATAGATTTCCTAAGCACTAGTGTTTTAAAGAACAGCTTAAAAAGAGAATCCTAATGTGATTTCTTTATAATGGGTGTGTTCCTTATCTAATCCTAGTGTCTAAACTCTTCTCCATGGCTGGACCCCCAAGTAATATTCCTTTATGTGCTAAGGGGTATCTAGAGAGTGGGATAGGTTTAATCACTACCCTAACCCTAACGCGTACCATAACCCTAACCCCTACCCTAACCCTAACACGTACCCTAATCCTAACCCGTACCCTAAACCAAGCCCTAACCCTAACACTAACCCTAACCCTAACCCTAACCCATACCCTACGCCGTATCCGAAGCACTCCCCGAACCCGTACCCTAAGCCGTACCCTCTGCCTAACCCTAAGCCTAACCCTAACCCTAGGCTACCCTTGACTGCTTCTGCCTCCAATAGATTTGCTAAGCACTAGTGTTTTAAGGAACAGCTTAAAAAGAGAATCCTAATATGATTTCTTTATAATGGGTGTGTTCTTTATCTTTTCCTAGTGTCTAAACTCTTCTCCATGGTTGGACCCCCAAATAATATTCCTTTACGTGCTAAGGGGTAACTAGAGAGTGGGTTAGGTTTAATAACTAACCTAACCCCAACGCGTACCTTAACGCTAACCCCTACCCTAACCCTAACCCTAACCCTAACCCTAACCCTAACCCTAACCCTAACCCTAACCCTAACCCTAACCCTAACCCTAACCCCTACCCTAACCCTAACACGTACCCTAATCCTAACCCGTACCCTAAACCGAGCCCTAACCCTAACACTAACCCTAACCCTAACCCTAACCCATACCCTACGCCGTACCCGAAGCCCTCCCCGAACACGTACCCTAAGCCGTACCCTAAGCCTAACCCTAACCCTAGGCTACCCTTGACTGCTTCTGAATCCAATAGATTTCCTAAGCACTAGTGTTTTAAGGAACAGCTTAAAAAGAGAATCCTAATGTGATTTCTTTATAATGGGTGTGTTCCTTATCTAATCCTAGTGTCTAAACTCTTCTCCATGGCTGGACCCCCAAATAATATTCCTTTATGTGCTAAGGGGTATCTAGAGAGTGGGATAGGTTTAATCACTACCCTAACCCTAACTCGTACCCTAACCCTAACCCCTACCCTAGCCCTAACACGTACCCTAATCCTAACCCGTACCCTAAACCGAGCCCTAAACCTAACACTAACCCTAACCCTAACCCTAACCCATACCCTACGCCGTACCCGAAGCCCTCCCCGAACCCGTACCCTAAGCCGTACCCTAAGCCTAACCCTAAGCCTAACCCTAACCCTAGGCTACCCTTGACTGCTTCTGCCTCCAATAGATTTCCTAAGCACTAGTGTTTTAAGGAACAGCTTAAAAAGAGAATCCTAATGTGATTTCTTTATAATGGGTGTGTTCCTTATCTTATCTTAGTGCCTAAACTCTTCTCCATGGCTGGACCCCCAAATAATATTCCTTTATGTGCTAAGGGATATCTAGAGAGTGGGATAGGTTTAATAACTACCCTAACCGTAACGCGTAACCTAACCCTAACCCCTACCCTAACCCTAACACGTACCCTAATCCTAACCCGTACCCTAAACCGAGCCCTAACCCTAACACTAACCCTAACCCTAACCCATACCCTACGCTGTACCTGAAGCCCTCCCCGAACACGTACCCTAAGCCGTACCCTAAGCCTAACCCTAAGCCTAACCCTAACCCTAGGCTACCCTTGACTGCTTCTGAATCCAATAGATTTCCTAAGCACTAATGTTTTAAGGAACAGCTTAAAAAGAGAATCCTAATGTGATTTCTTTATAATGGGTGTGTTCCTTATCTTTTCTTAGTGCCTAAACTTTTCTCCATGGATGGACCCCCAAATAATATTCCTTTACGTGCTAAGGGGTATCTAGAGAGTGGGATAGGTTTAATAACTAACCTAACCGTAACGCGTACCCTAACCCTAACCACTACCCTAACCCTAACACGTACCCTAATCCTAACCCGTACCCTAAACCGAGCCCTAACCCTAACACTAACCCTAACCCTAACCCTAACCCTAACCCTAACCCTAACCCTAACCCTAACCCTAACCCTAACCCTAAGCCGTACCCTAAGCCTAACCCTAAGCCTAACCCTAACCCTAGGCTACCCTTGACTGCTTCTGAATCCAATAGATTTCCTAAGCACTAGTGTTTTAAGGAACAGCTTAAAAAGAGAATCCTAATGTGATTTCTTTATAATGGGTGTGTTCCTTATCTAATCCTAGTGTCTAAACTCTTCTCCATGGCTGGACCCCCAAATAATATTCCTTTATGTGCTAAGGGGTATCTAGAGACTGGGATAGGTTTAATCACTACCCTAACACTAACGCGTACCCTAACCCTAACCCCTACCCTAACCCTAACACGTACCCTAATCCTAACGCGTACCCTAAACCGAGCCCTAACCCTAACACTAACCCTAACCCTAACCCTAACCCATACCCTACGCCGTACCCGAATCCCTCCCCGAACCCGTACCCTAAGCCGTACCCTAAGCCTAACCCTAAGCCTAACCCTAACCCTAGGCTACCCTTGACTGCTTCTGCCTCCAATAGATTTCCTAAGCACTAGTGTTTTAAGGAACAGCTTAAAAAGAGAATCCTAATGTGATTTCTTTATAATGGGTGTGTTCCTTATCTTATCCTAGTGTCTAAACTCTTCTCCATGGCTGGACCCCCAAATAATATTCCTTTACGTGCTAAGGGGTATCTAGAGAGTGGGTTAGGTTTAATAACTACCCTAACCGTAAGGCGTACCCTAACGCTAAACCCTACCCTAACCCTAACACGTACCCTAATCCTAACCCGTACCCTAAACCGAGCCCTAACCCTAACACTAACCCTAACCCATACCCTACGCCGTACCCGAAGCCCTCCCCGAACCCGTACCCTAAGCCATACCCTAAGCCTAACCCTAACCCTAGGCTACCCTTGACTGCTTCTGCCTCCAATAGATTTCCTAACCATTAGTGTTTTAAGGAACAGCTTAGAAAGTGAATCCTAATGTGATTTCTTTATAATGGGTGTGTTCCTTATCTAATCCTAGTGTCTAAACTCTTCTCCATGGCTGGACCCCCAAATTATATTCCTTTATGTGCTAAGGGGTATCTAGAGTGTGGGATAGGTTTAATAACTACCCTAACCCTAACGCGTACCATAACCCTAACCCCTACCCTAACCCTAACACGTACCCTAATCCTAACCCGTACCCTAAACCGAGCCCTAACCCTAACACTAACCCTAACCCTAACCCTAACCCATACCCTACGCCGTACCCGAAGCCCTCCCCGAACCCGTACCCTAAGCCGTACCCTAAGCCTAACCCTAAGCCTAAACCTAACCCTAGGCTACCCTTGACTGCTTCTGCCTCCAATAGATTTCCTAAGCACTAGTGTTTTAAGGAACAGCTTAAAAAGAAAATCCTAATGTGATTTCTTTATAATGGGAGTGTTCCTTATCTTTTCCTATTGTCTAAACTCTTCTCCATGGCTGGACCCCCAAATAATATTCCTTTACGTGCTAAGGGGTAACTAGAGAGTGGGATAGGTTTAATAACTACCCTAACCGTAAAGCGTACCCTAACGGTAACACCCACCCTAACCCTAAAACGTACCCTAATCCTAACCCGTACCCTAAACCGAGCCCTAACCCTAACACTAACCCTAACCCTAACCCATACCCTACGCCGTACCCGGAGCCCTCCCCGAACCCGTACCCTAAGCCGTACCCTAAGCCTAACCCTAAGCCTAACCCTAACCCTAGGCTACCCTTGACTGCTTCTGCCTCCAATAGATTTCCTAAGCACTAGTGTTTTAAAGAACAGCTTAAAAAGAGAATCCTAATGTGATTTCTTTATAATGGGTGTGTTCCTTATCTAATCCTAGTGTCTAAACTCTTCTCCATGGCTGGACCCCCAAGTAATATTCCTTTATGTGCTAAGGGGTATCTAGAGAGTGGGATAGGTTTAATCACTACCCTAACCCTAACGCGTACCATAACCCTAACCCCTACCCTAACCCTAACACGTACCCTAATCCTAACCCGTACCCTAAACCAAGCCCTAACCCTAACACTAACCCTAACCCTAACCCTAACCCATACCCTACGCCGTATCCGAAGCACTCCCCGAACCCGTACCCTAAGCCGTACCCTCTGCCTAACCCTAAGCCTAACCCTAACCCTAGGCTACCCTTGACTGCTTCTGCCTCCAATAGATTTGCTAAGCACTAGTGTTTTAAGGAACAGCTTAAAAAGAGAATCCTAATATGATTTCTTTATAATGGGTGTGTTCTTTATCTTTTCCTAGTGTCTAAACTCTTCTCCATGGTTGGACCCCCAAATAATATTCCTTTACGTGCTAAGGGGTAACTAGAGATTGGGTTAGGTTTAATAACTACCCTAACCCCAACGCGTACCTTAACGCTAACCCCTACCCTAACCCTAACACGTACCGTAATCCTAACCCGTACCCTAAACCGAGCCCTAACCCTAACACTAACCATAACCCTAACGCTAACCCATACCCTACGCCGTACCCGAAGCCCTCCCCGAACCCGTACCCTAAGGCGTACCCTAAGCCTAACCCTAAGCCTAACCCTAACCCTAGGCTACCCTTGACTGCTTCTGCCTCCAATAGATTTCCTAAGCACTAGTGTTTTAAGGAACAGCTTAAAAAGAGAATCCTAATGTGATTTCTTTATAATGGGTGTGTTCCTTATCTTATCTTAGTGCCTAAACTCTTCTCCATGGCTGGACCCCCAAATAATATTCCTTTATGTGCTAAGGGGTATCTAGAGAGTGGGATAGGTTTAATAACTACCCTAACCGTAACGCATACCCTAACCCTAACCCCTACACTAACCCTAACACGTACCCTAATCCTAACCCGTACCCTAAACCGAGCCCTAACCCTAACACTAACCCTAACCCTAACCCTAACCCATACCCTACGCCGTACCCGAAGCCCTCCCCGAACACGTACCCTAAGCCGTACCCTAAGCCTAACCCTAACCCTAGGCTACCCTTGACTGCTTCTGAATCCAATAGATTTCCTAAGCACTAGTGTTTTAAGGAACAGCTTAAAAAGAGAATCCTAATGTGATTTCTTTATAATGGGTGTGTTCCTTATCTAATCCTAGTGTCTAAACTCTTCTCCATGGCTGGACCCCCAAATAATATTCCTTTATGTGCTAAGGGGTATCTAGAGAGTGGGATAGGTTTAATCACTACCCTAACCCTAACTCGTACCCTAACCCTAACCCCTACCCTAGCCCTAACACGTACCCTAATCCTAACCCGTACCCTAAACCGAGCCCTAAACCTAACACTAACCCTAACCCTAACCCTAACCCATACCCTACGCCGTACCCGAAGCCCTCCCCGAACCCGTACCCTAAGCCGTACCCTAAGCCTAACCCTAAGCCTAACCCTAACCCTAGGCTACCCTTGACTGCTTCTGCCTCCAATAGATTTCCTAAGCACTAGTGTTTTAAGGAACAGCTTAAAAAGAGAATCCTAATGTGATTTCTTTATAATGTGTGTGTTCCTTATATTATCTTAGTGTCTAAACTCTTCTCCATGGCTGTACCCCCAAATAATATTCCTTTACGTGCTAAGGGGTATCTAGAGAGTGGGATAGGTTTAATAACTACCCTAACCCTAACGCGTACCCTAACCCTAACCCCTACCCTAACCCTAACACGTACCCTAATCCTAACCCGTACCCTAAACCGAGCCCTAACCCTAACACTAACCCTAACCCTAACCCTAACCCATACCCTACGCCGTACCCGAAGCCCTCCCCAAACCCGTACCCTAAGCCGTACCCTAAGCCTAACCCTAAGCCTAACCCTAACCCTAGGCTACCCTTGACTGCTTCTGCCTCCAATAGATTTCC
Organism: Balaenoptera physalus; assembly: GCF_965194825.1. Taxonomy (NCBI): domain Eukaryota; kingdom Metazoa; phylum Chordata; class Mammalia; order Artiodactyla; family Balaenopteridae; genus Balaenoptera; species Balaenoptera physalus. The sequence continues at coordinate 647,490 of NW_028126324.1, read as the reverse complement.
TAAGCACTAGGGTTTTAAGGAACAGCTTAAAAAGAGAATCCTAATGTGATTTCTTTATAATGGGTGTGTTCCTTATATTATCTTAGTGTCTAAACTCTTCTCCATGGCTGGACCCCCAAATAATATTCCTTTACGTGCTAAGGGGTATCTAGAGAGTGGGATAGGTTTAATAACTACCCTAACCCTAACGCGTACCCTAAGACTAACCCCTACCCTAACCCTAACACGTACCCTAATCCTAACCCGTACCCTAAACCGAGCCCTAACCCTAACACTAACCCTAACCCTAACCCTAACCAATACCCTACGCCGTACCCGAAGCCCTCCCCGAACCCGTACCCTAAGCCGTACCCTAAGCCTAACCCTAAGCCTAACCCTAACCCTAGGCTACCCTTGACTGCTTCTGAATCCAATAGATTTCCTAAGCACTAGTGTTTTAAGGAACAGCTTAAAAAGAGAATCCTAATGTGATTTCTTTATAATGGGTGTGTTCCTTATCTAATCCTAGTGTCTAAACTCTTCTCCATGGCTGGACCCCCAAATAATATTCCTTTATGTGCTAAGGGGTATCTAGAGAGTGGGATAGGTTTAATCACTAACCTAACCCTAACGCGTACCCTAACCCTAACCCCTACCCTAGCCCTAACACGTACCCTAATCCTAACCCGTACCCTAAACCGAGCCCTAACCCTAACACTAACCCTAACCCTAACCCTAACCCATACCCTACGCCATACCCGAAGCCCTCCCCGAACCCGTACCCTAAGCCGTACCCTAAGCCTAACCCTAAGCCTAACCCTAACCCTAGGCTACCCTTGACTGCTTCTGCCTCCAATAGATTTCCTAAGCACTAGTGTTTTAAGGAACAGCTTAAAAAGAGAATCCTAATGTGATTTCTTTATAATGTGTGTGTTCCTTATATTATCTTAGTGTCTAAACTCTTCTCCATGGCTGTACCCCCAAATAATATTCCTTTACGTGCTAAGGGGTATCTAGAGAGTGGGATAGGTTTAATAACTACCCTAACCCTAACGCGTACCCTAACCCTAACACGTACCCTAATCCTAACCCGTACCCTAAACCGAGCCCTAACCCTAACACTAACCCTAACCCTAACCCTAACCCATACCCTACGCCGTAGCCGAAGCCCTCCCCAAACCCGTACCCTAAGCCGTACCCTAAGCCTAACCCTAAGCCTAACCCTAACCCTAGGCTACCCTTGACTGCTTCTGCCTCCAATAGATTTCCTAAGCACTAGGGTTTTAAGGAACAGCTTAAAAAGAGAATCCTAATGTGATTTCTTTATAATGTGTGTGTTCCTTATATTATCTTAGTGTCTAAACTCTTCTCCATGGCTGGACCCCCAAATAATATTCCTTTACGTGCTAAGGGGTATCTAGAGAGTGGGATAGGTTTAATAACTACCCTAACCCTAACGCGTACCCTAACCCTAACCCCTACCCTAACCCTAACACGTACCCTAATCCTAACCCGTACCCTAACCCGAGCCCTAACCCTAACACTAACCCTAACCCTAACCCTAAACCATACCCTACGCCTTACCCGAAGCCCTCCCCGAACCCGTACCCTAAGCCGTACCCTAAGCCTAACCCTAAGCCTAACCCTAATCCTAGGATACCCTTGACTGCTTCTGCCTCCAATAGATTTCCTAAGCACTAGTGTTTTAAGGAACAGCTTAAAAAGAGAATCCTAATGTGATTTCTTTATAATGTGTGTGTTGCTTATATTATCTTAGTGTCTAAACTCTTCTCCATGGCTGGACCCCCAAATAATATTCCTTTACGTGCTAAGGGGTATCTAGAGAGTGGGATAGGTTTAATAACTACCCTAACCCTAACGCGTACCCTAACCCTAAACCCTACCCTAACCCTAACACGTACCCTAATCCTAACCCGTAACCTAAACCGAGGCCTAACCCTAACACTAACCCTAACCCTAACCCTAACCCATAACCTACGCCGTACCCGAAGCCCTCCCCGAACCCGTACCCTAAGCCGTAAACTAAGCCTAACCCTAAGCCTAACCCTAACCCTAGGCTACCCTTGACTGCTTCTGCCTCCAATAGATTTCCTAAGCACTAGTGTTTTAAAGAACAGCTTAAAAAGAGAATCCTAATGTGATTTCTTTATAATGGGTGTGTTCCTTATCTAATCCTAGTGTCTAAACTCTTCTCCATGGCTGGACCCCCAAATAATATTCCTTTATGTGCTAAGGGGTATCTAGAGAGTGGGATAGGTTTAATCACTACCCTAACCCTAACGCGTACCATAACCCTAACCCCTACCCTAACCCTAACACGTACCCTAATCCTAACCCGTACCCTAAACCGAGCCCTAACCCTAACACTAACCCTAACCCTAACCCTAACCCATACCCTACGCCGTACCCGAAGCCCTCCCCGAACCCGTACCCTAAGCCGTACCCTAAGCCTAATCCTAAGCCTAACCCTAACCCTAGGCTACCCTTGACTGCTTCTGCCTCCAATAGATTTCCTAAGCACTAGTGTTTTAAGGAACAGCTTAAAAACAGAATCCTAATGTGATTTCTTTATAATGTGTGTGTTCCTTATATTATCTTAGTGTCTAAACTCTTCTCCATGGCTGGACCCCCAAATAATATTCCTTTACGTGCTAAGGGGTATCTAGAGAGTGGGATAGGTTTAATAACTACCCTAACCCTAACGCGTACCCTAACCCTAAACCCTACCCTAACCCTAACACGTTCCCTAATCCTAACCCGTACCCTAAACCGAGCCCTAACCCTAACACTAACCCTAACCCTAAACCATACCCTACGCCGTACCCGAAGCCCTCCCCGAACCCGTACCCTAAGCCGTACCCTAAGCCTAATCCTAAGACTAACCCTAACCCTAGGCTACCCTTGACTGCTTCTGCCTCCAATAGATTTCCTAAGCACTAGTGTTTTAAGGAACAGCTTAAAAAGAGAATCCTAATGTGATTTCTTTATAATGGGTGTGTTCTTTATCTTTTCCTAGTGTCTAAACTCTTCTCCATGGCTGGACCCCCAAATAATATTCCTTTACGTGCTAAGGGGTAACTAGAGAGTGGCTTAGGTTTAATAACTACACTAACCCCAACGCGTACCCTAACGCTAACCCCTACCCTAACCCTAACACGTACCCTAATCCTAACCCGAACCCTAAACCGAGCCCTAACCCTAACACTAACCCTAACCCTAACGCTAACCCATACCCTACGCCGTACCCGAAGCCCTCCCGGAACCCGTACCCTAAGGCGTACCCTAAGCCTAACCCTAAGCCTAACCCTAACCCTAGGCTACCCTTGACTGCTTCTGCCTCCAATAGATTTGCTAAGCACTAGTGTTTTAAGGAACAGCTTAAAAAGAGAATCCTAATGTGATTTCTTTATAATGGGTGTGTTCCTTATCTTATCTTAGTGCCTAAACTTTTCTCCAAGGATGGACCCCCAAATAATATTCCTTTACGTGCTAAGGGGTATCTAGAGAGTGGGATAGGTTTAATAACTAACCTAACCGTAACGCGTACCCTAACCCTAACCACTACCCTAACCCTAACACGTACCCTAATCCTAACCCGTACCCTAAACCGAGCCCTAACCGTACCACTAAACCTAACCCTAACCCTAACACTAAACCTAACCCTAACCCTAACCCTAACCCTAACCCTAACCCTAACCCTAAGCCGTACCCTAAGCCTAACCCTAAGCCTAACCCTAACCCTAGGCTACCCTTGACTGCTTCTGAATCCAATAGATTTCCTAAGCACTAGTGTTTTAAGGAACAGCTTAAAAAGAGAATCCTAATGTGATTTCTTTATAATGGGTGTGTTCCTTATCTAATCCTAGTGTCTAAACTCTTCTCCATGGCTGGACCCCCAAATAATATTCCTTTATGTGCTAAGGGGTATCTAGAGAGTGGGATAGGTTTAATCACTACCCTAACCCTAACTCGTACCCTAACCCTAACCCCTACCCTAGCCCTAACACGTACCCTAATCCTAACCCGTACCCTAAACCGAGCCCTAAACCTAACACTAACCCTAACCCTAACCCTAACCCATACCCTACGCCGTACCCGAAGCCCTCCCCGAACCCGTACCCTAAGCCGTACCCTAAGCCTAACCCTAAGCCTAACCCTAACCCTAGGCTACCCTTGACTGCTTCTGCCTCCAATAGATTTCCTAAGCACTAGTGTTTTAAGGAACAGCTTAAAAAGAGAATCCTAATGTGATTTCTTTATAATGTGTGTGTTCCTTATATTATCTTAGTGTCTAAACTCTTCTCCATGGCTGTACCCCCAAATAATATTCCTTTACGTGCTAAGGGGTATCTAGAGAGTGGGATAGGTTTAATAACTACCCTAACCCTAACGCGTACCCTAACCCTAACCCCTACCCTAACCCTAACACGTACCCTAATCCTAACCCGTACCCTAAACCGAGCCCTAACCCTAACACTAACCCTAACCCTAACCCTAACCCATACCCTACGCCGTACCCGAAGCCCTCCCCAAACCCGTACCCTAAGCCGTACCCTAAGCCTAACCCTAAGCCTAACCCTAACCCTAGGCTACCCTTGACTGCTTCTGCCTCCAATAGATTTCCTAAGCACTAGGGTTTTAAGGAACAGCTTAAAAAGAGAATCCTAATGTGATTTCTTTATAATGGGTGTGTTCCTTATATTATCTTAGTGTCTAAACTCTTCTCCATGGCTGGACCCCCAAATAATATTCCTTTACGTGCTAAGGGGTATCTAGAGAGTGGGATAGGTTTAATAACTACCCTAACCCTAACGCGTACCCTAAGACTAACCCCTACCCTAACCCTAACACGTACCCTAATCCTAACCCGTACCCTAAACCGAGCCCTAACCCTAACACTAACCCTAACCCTAACCCTAACCAATACCCTACGCCGTACCCGAAGCCCTCCCCGAACCCGTACCCTAAGCCGTACCCTAAGCCTAACCCTAAGCCTAACCCTAACCCTAGGCTACCCTTGACTGCTTCTGAATCCAATAGATTTCCTAAGCACTAGTGTTTTAAGGAACAGCTTAAAAAGAGAATCCTAATGTGATTTCTTTATAATGGGTGTGTTCCTTATCTAATCCTAGTGTCTAAACTCTTCTCCATGGCTGGACCCCCAAATAATATTCCTTTATGTGCTAAGGGGTATCTAGAGAGTGGGATAGGTTTAATCACTACCCTAACACTAACGCGTACCCTAACCCTAACCCCTACCCTAGCCCTAACACGTACACTAATCCTAACCCGTACCCTAAACCGAGCCCGAACCCTAACACTAACCCTAACCCTAACCCTAACCCATACCCTACGCCATACCCGAAGCCCTCCCCGAACCCGTACCCTAAGCCGTACCCTAAGCCTAACCCTAAGCCTAACCCTAACCCTAGGCTACCCTTGACTGCTTCTGCCTCCAATAGATTTCCTAAGCACTAGTGTTTTAAGGAACAGCTTAAAAAGAGAATCCTAATGTGATTTCTTTATAATGTGTGTGTTCCTTATATTATCTTAGTGTCTAAACTCTTCTCCATGGCTGTACCCCCAAATAATATTCCTTTACGTGCTAAGGGGTATCTAGAGAGTGGGATAGGTTTAATAACTACCCTAACCCTAACGCGTACCCTAACCCTAACACGTACCCTAATCCTAACCCGTACCCTAAACCGAGCCCTAACCCTAACACTAACCCTAACCCTAACCCTAACCCATACCCTACGCCGTAGCCGAAGCCCTCCCCAAACCCGTACCCTAAGCCGTACCCTAAGCCTAACCCTAAGCCTAACCCTAACCCTAGGCTACCCTTGACTGCTTCTGCCTCCAATAGATTTCCTAAGCACTAGGGTTTTAAGGAACAGCTTAAAAAGAGAATCCTAATGTGATTTCTTTATAATGTGTGTGTTCCTTATATTATCTTAGTGTCTAAACTCTTCTCCATGGCTGGACCCCCAAATAATATTCCTTTACGTGCTAAGGGGTATCTAGAGAGTGGGATAGGTTTAATCACTACCCTAACCCTAACGCGTACCATAACCCTAACCCCTACCCTAACCCTAACACGTACCCTAATCCTAACCCGTACCCTAAACCGAGCCCTAACCCTAACACTAACCCTAACCCTAACCCTAACCCATACCCTACGCCGTACCCGAAGCCCTCCCCGAACCCGTACCCTAAGCCGTACCCTAAGCCTAATCCTAAGCCTAACCCTAACCCTAGGCTACCCTTGACTGCTTCTGCCTCCAATAGATTTCCTAAGCACTAGTGTTTTAAGGAACAGCTTAAAAACAGAATCCTAATGTGATTTCTTTATAATGTGTGTGTTCCTTATATTATCTTAGTGTCTAAACTCTTCTCCATGGCTGGACCCCCAAATAATATTCCTTTACGTGCTAAGGGGTATCTAGAGAGTGGGATAGGTTTAATAACTACCCTAACCCTAACGCGTACCCTAACCCTAAACCCTACCCTAACCCTAACACGTACCCTAATCCTAACCCGTACCCTAAACCGAGCCCTAACCCTAACACTAACCCTAACCCTAACCCTAACCCATACCCTACGCCGTACCCGAAGCCCTCCCCGAACCCGTACCCTAAGCCGTACCCTAAGCCTAATCCTAAGCCTAACCCTAACCCTAGGCTACCCTTGACTGCTTCTGCCTCCAATAGATTTCCTAAGCACTAGTGTTTTAAGGAACAGCTTAAAAAGAGAATCCTAATGTGATTTCTTTATAATGGGTGTGTTCTTTATCTTTTCCTAGTGTCTAAACTCTTCTCCATGGCTGGACCCCCAAATAATATTCCTTTACGTGCTAAGGGGTAACTAGAGAGTGGCTTAGGTTTAATAACTACACTAACCCCAACGCGTACCCTAACGCTAACCCCTACCCTAACCCTAACACGTACCCTAATCCTAACCCGAACCCTAAACCGAGCCCTAACCCTAACACTAAACCTAACCCTAACGCTAACCCATACCCTACGCCGTACCCGAAGCCCTCCCCGAACCCGTACCCTAAGGCGTACCCTAAGCCTAACCCTAAGCCTAACCCTAACCCTAGGCTACCCTTGACTGCTTCTGCCTCCAATAGATTTCCTAAGCACTAGGGTTTTAAGGAACAGCTTAAAAAGAGAATCCTAATGTGATTTCTTTATAATGTGTGTGTTCCTTATATTATCTTAGTGTCTAAACTCTTCTCCATGGCTGGACCCCCAAATAATATTCCTTTACGTGCTAAGGGGTATCTAGAGAGTGGGATAGGTTTAATAACTACCCTAACCCTAACGCGTACCCTAAGACTAACCCCTACCCTAACCCTAACACGTACCCTAATCCTAACCCGTACCCTAAACCGAGCCCTAACCCTAACACTAACCCTAACCCTAACCCTAACCAATACCCTACGCCGTACCCGAAGCCCTCCCCAAACCCGTACCCTAAGCCGTACCCTAAGCCTAACCCTAAGCCTAACCCTAACCCTAGGCTACCCTTGACTGCTTCTGCCTCCAATAGATTTCCTAAGCACTAGGGTTTTAAGGAACAGCTTAAAAAGAGAATCCTAATGTGATTTCTTTATAATGTGTGTGTTCCTTATATTATCTTAGTGTCTAAACTCTTCTCCATGGCTGGAACCCCAAATAATATTCCTTTACGTGTTAAGGGGTAACTGGAGAGTGGGTTAGGTTTAATAACTACCCTAACCCCAACGCGTACCCTAACGCTAACCCCTACCCTAACCCTAACACGTAACCTAATCCTAACCCGTACCCTAAACCGAGCCCTAACCCTAACACTAACCCTAACCATAACGCTAACCCATACCCTACGCCGTACCCGAAGCCCTCCCCGAACCCGTACCCTAAGGCTTACCCTAAGCCTAACCCTAAGCCTAACCCTAACCCTAGGCTACCCTTGACTGCTTCTGCCTCCAATAGATTTCCTAAGCACTAGTGTTTTAAGGAACAGCTTAAAAAGAGAATCCTAATGTGATTTCTTTATAATGGGTGTGTTCCTTATCTTATCTTAGTGCCTAAACTCTTCTCCATGGCTGGACCCCCAAATAATATTCCTTTATGTGCTAAGGGATATCTAGAGAGTGGGATAGGTTTAATAACTACCCTAACCGTAACGCGTAACCTAACCCTAACCCCTACCCTAACCCTAACACGTACCCTAATCCTAACCCGTACCCTAAACCGAGCCCTAACCCTAACCCTAACCCTAACCCTAACCCTAACCCTAACCCTAACCCTAACCCTAACCCTAACCCTAAGCCGTACCCTAACCCTAACCCTAAGCCGTACCCTAACCCTAGGCTACCCTTGACTGCTTCTGAATCCAATAGATTTCCTAAGCACTAGTGTTTTAAGGAACAGCTTAAAAAGAGAATCCTAATGTGATTTCTTTATAATGGGTGTGTTCCTTATCTAATCCTAGTGTCTAAACTCTTCTCCATGGCTGGACCCCCAAATAATATTCCTTTATGTGCTAAGGGGTATCTAGAGACTGGGATAGGTTTAATCACTACCCTAACACTAACGCGTACCCTAACCCTAACCCCTACCCTAACCCTAACACGTACCCTAATCCTAACGCGTACCCTAAACCGAGCCCTAACCCTAACACTAACCCTAACCCTAACCCTAACCCATACCCTACGCCGTACCCGAATCCCTCCCCGAACCCGTACCCTAAGCCGTACCCTAAGCCTAACCCTAAGCCTAACCCTAACCCTAGGCTACCCTTGACTGCTTCTGCCTCCAATAGATTTCCTAAGCACTAGTGTTTTAAGGAACAGCTTAAAAAGAGAATCCTAATGTGATTTCTTTATAATGGGTGTGTTCCTTATCTTATCCTAGTGTCTAAACTCTTCTCCATGGCTGGACCCCCAAATAATATTCCTTTACGTGCTAAGGGGTATCTAGAGAGTGTGTTAGGTTTAATAACTACCCTAACCGTAAGGCGTACCCTAACGCTAAACCCTACCCTAACCCTAACACGTACCCTAATCCTAACCCGTACCCTAAACCGAGCCCTAACCCTAACACTAACCCTAACCCATACCCTACGCCGTACCCGAAGCCCTCCCCGAACCCGTACCCTAAGCCATACCCTAAGCCTAACCCTAACCCTAGGCTACCCTTGACTGCTTCTGCCTCCAATAGATTTCCTAACCATTAGTGTTTTAAGGAACAGCTTAGAAAGTGAATCCTAATGTGATTTCTTTATAATGGGTGTGTTCCTTATCTAATCCTAGTGTCTAAACTCTTCTCCATGGCTGGACCCCCAAATTATATTCCTTTATGTGCTAAGGGGTATCTAGAGTGTGGGATAGGTTTAATAACTACCCTAACCCTAACGCGTACCATAACCCTAACCCCTACCCTAACCCTAACACGTACCCTAATCCTAACCCGTACCCTAAACCGAGCCCTAACCCTAACACTAACCCTAACCCTAACCCTAACCCATACCCTACGCCGTACCCGAAGCCCTCCCCGAACCCGTACCCTAAGCCGTACCCTAAGCCTAACCCTAAGCCTAACCCTAACCCTAGGCTACCCTTGACTGCTTCTGCCTCCAATAGATTTCCTAAGCACTAGTGTTTTAAGGAACAGCTTAAAAAGAGAATCCTAATGTGATTTCTTTATAATGGGTGTGTTCCTTATCTTATCTTAGTGCCTAAACTCTTCTCCATGGCTGGACCCCCAAATAATATTCCTTTATGTGCTAAGGGGTATCTAGAGAGTGGGATAGGTTTAATAACTACCCTAACCGTAACGCATACCCTAACCCTAACCCCTACACTAACCCTAACACGTACCCTAATCCTAACCCGTACCCTAAACCGAGCCCTAACCCTAACACTAACCCTAACCCTAACCCTAACCCATACCCTACGCCGTACCCGAAGCCCTCCCCGAACACGTACCCTAAGCCGTACCCTAAGCCTAACCCTAAGCCTAACCCTAACCCTAGGCTACCCTTGACTGCTTCTGAATCCAATAGATTTCCTAAGCACTAGTGTTTTAAGGAACAGCTTAAAAAGAGAATCCTAATGTGATTTCTTTATAATGGGTGTGTTCCTTATCTAATCCTAGTGTCTAAACTCTTCTCCATGGCTGGACCCCCAAATAATATTCCTTTATGTGCTAAGGGGTATTTAGAGAGTGGGATAGGTTTAATCACTACCCTAACCCTAACGCGTACCCTAACCCTAACCCCTACCCTAGCCCTAACACATACCCTAATCCTATCCCGTAACCTATACCGAGCCCTAACCCTAACACCAACCCTAACCCTAACCCTAACCCATAACCTACGCCGTACCCGAAGCCCTCCCCGAACCCGTACCCTAAGCCGTACCCTAAGCCTAACCCTAAGCCTAACCCTAACCCTAGGCTACCCTTGACTGCTTCTGCCTCCAATAGATTTCCTAAGCATTAGTGTTTTAAGGAACAGCTTAAAAAGAGAATCCTAATGTGATTTCTTTATAATGTGGGTGTTCCTTATATTATCTTAGTGTCTAAACTCTTCTCCATGGCTGGACCCCCAAATAATATTCCTTTACGTGCTAAGGGGTATCTAGAGAGTGGGATAGGTTTAATAACTACCCTAACCCTAACGCGTACCCTAACACTAACCCCTACCCTAACCCTAACACGTACCCTAATCCTAACCCGTACCTTAAACCGAGCCCTAACCCTAACACTAACCCTAACCCTAACCCTAACCAATACCCTACGCCGTACCCGAAGCCCTCCCCAAACCCGTACCCTAAGCCGTACCCTAAGCCTAACCCTAAGCCTAACCCTAACCCTAGGCTACCCTTGACTGCTTCTGCCTCCAATAGATTTCCTAAGCACTAGGGTTTTAAGGAACAGCTTAAAAAGAGAATCCTAATGTGATTTCTTTATAATGTGTGTGTTCCTTATATTATCTTAGTGTCTAAACTCTTCTCCATGGCTGGACCCCCAAATAATGTTCCTTTACGTGCTAAGGGGTATCTAGAGAGTGGGATAGGTTTAATAACTACCCTAACCCTAATGCGTGCCCTAACCCTAACACCTACCCTAACCCTAACACGTACCCTAATCCTAAACCGTACCCTAAACCGAGCCCTAACCCTAACACTAACCCTAACCCTAACCCTAACCCATACCCTACGCCGTACCCGAAGCCCTCCCCGAACCCGTACCCTAAGCCGTACCCTAAGCCTAACCCTAAGCCTAACCCTAACCCTAGGCTACCCTTGACTGCTTCTGCCTCCAATAGATTTCCTAAGCACTAGTGTTTTAAGGAACAGCTTAAAAAGAGAATCCTAATGTGATTTCTTTATAATGGGTGTGTTCTTTATCTTTTCCTAGTGTCTAAACTCTTCTCCATGGCTGGACCCCCAAATAATATTCCTTTACGTGCTAAGGGGTAACTAGAGAGTGGGTTAGGTTTAATAACTACCCTAACCCCAACGCGTACCCTAACGCTAACCCCTACCCTAACCCTAACACGTACCCTAATCCTAACCCGTACCCTAAACCGAGCCCTAACCCTAACACTAACCCTAACCCTAACGCTAACCCATACCCTACGCCGTACCCGAAGCCCTCCCGGAACCCGTACCCTAAGGCGTACCCTAAGCCTAACCCTAAGCCTAACCCTAACCCTAGGCTACCCTTGACTGCTTCTGCCTCCAATAGATTTGCTAAGCACTAGTGTTTTAAGGAACAGCTTAAAAAGAGAATCCTAATGTGATTTCTTTATAATGGGTGTGTTCCTTATCTTATCTTAGTGCCTAAACTTTTCTCCAAGGATGGACCCCCAAATAATATTCCTTTACGTGCTAAGGGGTATCTAGAGAGTGGGATAGGTTTAATAACTAACCTAACCGTAACGCGTACCCTAACCCTAACCACTACCCTAACCCTAACACGTACCCTAATCCTAACCCGTACCCTAAACCGAGCCCTAACCGTAACACTAAACCTAACCCTAACCCTAACACTAAACCTAACCCTAACCCTAACCCTAACCCTAACCCTAACCCTAACCCTAAGCCGTACCCTAAGCCTAACCCTAAGCCTAACCCTAACCCTAGGCTACCCTTGACTGCTTCTGAATCCAATAGATTTCCTAAGCACTAGTGTTTTAAGGAACAGCTTAAAAAGAGAATCCTAATGTGATTTCTTTATAATGGGTGTGTTCCTTATCTAATCCTAGTGTCTAAACTCTTCTCCATGGCTGGACCCCCAAATAATATTCCTTTATGTGCGAAGGGGTATCTAGAGAGTGGGATAGGTTTAATCACTACCCTAACCCTAACTCGTACCCTAACCCTAACCCCTACCCTAGCCCTAACACGTACCCTAATCCTAACCCGTACCCTAAACCGAGCCCTAAACCTAACACTAACCCTAACCCTAACCCTAACCCATACCCTACGCCGTACCCGAAGCCCTCCCCGAACCCGTACCCTAAGCCGTACCCTAAGCCTAACCCTAAGCCTAACCCTAACCCTAGGCTACCCTTGACTGCTTCTGCCTCCAATAGATTTCCTAAGCACTAGTGTTTTAAGGAACAGCTTAAAAAGAGAATCCTAATGTGATTTCTTTATAATGTGTGTGTTCCTTATATTATCTTAGTGTCTAAACTCTTCTCCATGGCTGTACCCCCAAATAATATTCCTTTACGTGCTAAGGGGTATCTAGAGAGTGGGATAGGTTTAATAACTACCCTAACCCTAACGCGTACCCTAACCCTAACCCCTACCCTAACCCTAACACGTACCCTAATCCTAACCCGTACCCTAAACCGAGCCCTAACCCTAACACTAACCCTAACCCTAACCCTAACCCATACCCTACGCCGTACCCGAAGCCCTCCCCAAACCCGTACCCTAAGCCGTACCCTAAGCCTAACCCTAAGCCTAACCCTAACCCTAGGCTACCCTTGACTGCTTCTGCCTCCAATAGATTTCCTAAGCACTAGGGTTTTAAGGAACAGCTTAAAAAGAGAATCCTAATGTGATTTCTTTATAATGGGTGTGTTCCTTATATTATCTTAGTGTCTAAACTCTTCTCCATGGCTGGACCCCCAAATAATATTCCTTTACGTGCTAAGGGGTATCTAGAGAGTGGGATAGGTTTAATAACTACCCTAACCCTAACGCGTACCCTAAGACTAACCCCTACCCTAACCCTAACACGTACCCTAATCCTAACCCGTACCCTAAACCGAGCCCTAACCCTAACACTAACCCTAACCCTAACCCTAACCAATACCCTACGCCGTACCCGAAGCCCTCCCCGAACCCGTACCCTAAGCCGTACCCTAAGCCTAACCCTAAGCCTAACCCTAACCCTAGGCTACCCTTGACTGCTTCTGAATCCAATAGATTTCCTAAGCACTAGTGTTTTAAGGAACAGCTTAAAAAGAGAATCCTAATGTGATTTCTTTATAATGGGTGTGTTCCTTATCTAATCCTAGTGTCTAAACTCTTCTCCATGGCTGGACCCCCAAATAATATTCCTTTATGTGCTAAGGGGTATCTAGAGAGTGGGATAGGTTTAATCACTACCCTAACCCTAACGCGTACCCTAACCCTAACCCCTACCCTAGCCCTAACACGTACCCTAATCCTAACCCGTACCCTAAACCGAGCCCTAACCCTAACACTAACCCTAACCCTAACCCTAACCCATACCCTACGCCATACCCGAAGCCCTCCCCGAACCCGTACCCTAAGCCGTACCCTAAGCCTAACCCTAAGCCTAACCCTAACCCTAGGCTACACTTGACTGCTTCTGCCTCCAATAGATTTCCTAAGCACTAGTGTTTTAAGGAACAGCTTAAAAAGAGAATCCTAATGTGATTTCTTTATAATGTGTGTGTTCCTTATATTATCTTAGTGTCTAAACTCTTCTCCATGGCTGTACCCCCAAATAATATTCCTTTACGTGCTAAGGGGTATCTAGAGAGTGGGATAGGTTTAATAACTACCCTAACCCTAACGCGTACCCTAACCCTAACACGTACCCTAATCCTAACCCGTACCCTAAACCGAGCCCTAACCCTAACACTAACCCTAACCCTAACCCTAACCCATACCCTACGCCGTAGCCGAAGCCCTCCCCAAACCCGTACCCTAAGCCGTACCCTAAGCCTAACCCTAAGCCTAACCCTAACCCTAGGCTACCCTTGACTGCTTCTGCCTCCAATAGATTTCCTAAGCACTAGGGTTTTAAGGAACAGCTTAAAAAGAGAATCCTAATGTGATTTCTTTATAATGTGTGTGTTCCTTATATTATCTTAGTGTCTAAACTCTTCTCCATGGCTGGACCCCCAAATAATATTCCTTTACGTGCTAAGGGGTATCTAGAGAGTGGGATAGGTTTAATAACTACCCTAACCCTAACGCGTACCCTAACCCTAACCCCTACCCTAACCCTAACACGTACCCTAATCCTAACCCGTACCCTAAACCGAGCCCTAACCCTAACACTAACCCTAACCCTAACCCTAACCCATACCCTACGCCTTACCCGAAGCCCTCCCCGAACCCGTACCCTAAACCGTACCCTAAGCCTAACCCTAAGCCTAACCCTAATCCTAGGATACCCTTGACTGCTTCTGCCTCCAATAGATTTCCTAAGCACTAGTGTTTTAAGGAACAGCTTAAAAAGAGAATCCTAATGTGATTTCTTTATAATGTGTGTGTTGCTTATATTATCTTAGTGTCTAAACTCTTCTCCATGGCTGGACCCCCAAATAATATTCCTTTACGTGCTAAGGGGTATCTAGAGAGTGGGATAGGTTTAATAACTACCCTAACCCTAACGCGTACCCTAACCCTAAACCCTACCCTAACCCTAACACGTACCCTAATCCTAACCCGTAACCTAAACCGAGGCCTAACCCTAACACTAACCCTAACCCTAACCCTAACCCATAACCTACGCCGTACCCGAAGCCCTCCCCGAACCCGTACCCTAAGCCGTAAACTAAGCCTAACCCTAAGCCTAACCCTAACCGTAGGCTACCCTTGACTGCTTCTGCCTCCAATAGATTTCCTAAGCACTAGTGTTTTAAGGAACAGCTTAAAAAGAGAATCCTAATGTGATTTCTTTATAATGGGTGTGTTTCTTATCTTATCCTAGTGTCTAAACTCTTCTCCATGGCTGGACCCCCAAATAATATTCCTTTACGTGCTAAGGGGTAACTAGAGAGTGGGATAGGTTTAATAACTACCCTAACCCTAACGCGTACCCTAACGCTAACCCTTACCCTAACCCTAACACGTACCCTAATCCTAACCTGTAACGTAAACCGAGCCCTAACCCTAACACTAACCCTAACCCTAACCCTAACCCATACCCTACGCCGTACCCGAAGCCCTCCCCGAACCCGTACCCTAAGCCGTAACCTAAGCCTAACCCTAAGCCTAACCCTAACCCTAGATTACCCTTGACTGCTTCTGCCTCCAATAGATTTCCTAAGCACTAGTGTTTTAAGAAACAGCTTAAAAAGAGAATCCTAATGTGATTTCTTTATAATGTGTGTGTTCCTTATATTATCTTAGTGTCTAAACTCTTCTCCATGGCTGGACCCCCAAATAATATTCCTTTACGTGCTAAGGGGTATCTAGAGTGTGGGATAGGTTTAATAACTACCCTAACCCTAACGCGTAACCTAACCCTAACCCCTACCCTAACCCTAACACGTACCCTAATCCTAACCCGTACCCTAAACCGAGCCCTAACCCTAACACTAACCCTAACCCTAACCCTAACCCATACCCTACGCCGTACCCGAAGCCCTCCCCGAACACGTACCCTAAGCCGTACCCTAAGCCTAACCCTAAGCCTAACCCTTACCCTAGGCTACCCTTGACTGCTTCTGCCTCCAATAGATTTCCTAAGCACTAGTGTTTTAAGGAACAGCTTAAAAAGAGAATCCTAATGTGATTTCTTTATAATGGGTGTGTTCCTTATCTAATCCTAGTGTCTAAACTCTTCTCCATGGCTGGACCCCCAAATAACATTCCTTTATGTGCTAACGGGTATCTAGAGAGTGGGATAGGTTTAATCACTACCCTAACCCTAACGCGTACCCTAACCCTAACCCCTACCCTAACCCTAACACGTACCCTAATCCTAACCCGTACCCTAAACCGAGCCCTAACCCTAACACTAACCCTAACCCTAACCCATACCCTACGCCGTACCCGAAGCCCTCCCCGAACCCATACCCTAAGCCGTACCCTAAGCCTAACCCTAAGCCTAACCCTAACCCTAGGCTACCCTTGACTGCTTCTGCCTGCAATAGATTTCCTAAGCACTAGTGTTTTAAGGAACAGCTTAAAAAGAGAATCCTAATGTGATTTCTTTATAATGTGTGTGTTCCTTATATTATCTTAGTGTCTAAACTCTTCTCCATGGCTGGACCCCCAAATAATATTCCTTTACGTGCTAAAGGGTATCTAGAGAGTGGGATAGGTTTAATAACTACCCTAACCCTAACGCGTACCCTAACCCTAACCCCTACCTTAACCCTAACACGTGCCCTAATCCTAACCCGTACCCTAAACCGAGCCCTAACCCTAACACTAACCCTAACCCTAACCCTAACCCTAACCCATACCCTACGTCGTACCCGAAGCCCTCCCCGAACCCGTACCCTAAGCCGTACCCTAAGCCTAACCCTAAGCCTAACCCTAACCCTAGGCTACCCTTGACTGCTTCTGCCTCCAATAGATTTCCTAAGCACTACTGTTTTAAGGAACAGCTTAAAAAGAGAATCCTAATGTGATTTCTTTATAATGGGTGTGTTCCTTATCTAATCCTAGTGTCTAAACTCTTCACCATGGCTGGACCCCCAAATAATATTCCTTTATGTGCTAAGGGGTATCTAGAGAGTGGGATAGGTTTAATCACTACCCTAACCCTAACGCGTACCCTAACCCTAACCCCTACCCTAACCCTAACACGTACCCTAATCCTAACCCATACCCTAAAACGAGCCCTAACCCTAACACTAACCCTAACCCTAACCCTAACCCATACACTACGCCGTACCTGAAGCCCTCCCCGAACCCGTACCCTAAGCCGTACCCTAAGCCTAACCCTAAGCCTAAACCTAACCCTAGGCTACCCTTGACTGCTTCTGCCTCCAATAGATTTCCTAAGCACTAGTGTTTTAAGGAACAGTTTAAAAAGAGAATCCTAATGTGATTTCTTTATAATGTGTCTGTGCCTTATATTACCTTAGTGTCTAAACTCTTCTCCATGGCTGTACCCCCAAATAATATTCCTTTACGTGCTAAGGGGTATCTAGAGAGTGGGATAGGTTTAATACCTACCCTAACCCTAACGCGTACCCTAACCCTAACCCCTACCCTAACACTAACACGTACCCTAATCCTAACCTGTACCCTAAACCGAGCCCTAACCCTAACACTAACCCTAACCCTAACCCTAACCCATACCCTACGCCGTACCCGAAGCCCTCCCCGAACCCGTACCCTAAGCCGTACCCTAAGCCTAACCCTAACCCTAGGCTACCCTTGACTGCTTCTGAATCCAATAGATTTCCTAAGCACTAGTGTTTTAAGGAACAGCTTAAAAAGAGAATCCTAATGTGATTTCTTTATAATGGGTGTGTTCCTTATCTAATCCTAGTGTCTAAACTCTTCTCCATGGCTGGACCCCCAAATAATATTCCTTTATGTGCTAAGGGGTATCTAGAGAGTGGGATAGGTTTAATCACTACCCTAACCCTAACGCGTACCCTAACCCTAACCCCTACCCTAGCCCTAACACGTACCCTAATCCTAACCCGTACCCTAAACCGAGCCCTAACCCTAACACTAACCCTAACCCTAACCCTAACCCATACCCTACGCCATACCCGAAGCCCTCCCCGAACCCGTACCCTAAGCCGTACCCTAAGCCTAACCCTAAGCCTAACCCTAACCCTAGGCTACCCTTGACTGCTTCTGCCTCCAATAGATTTCCTAAGCACTAGTGTTTTAAGGAACAGCTTAAAAAGAGAATCCTAATGTGATTTCTTTATAATGTGTGTGTTCCTTATATTATCTTAGTGTCTAAACTCTTCTCCATGGCTGTACCCCCAAATAATATTCCTTTACGTGCTAAGGGGTATCTAGAGAGTGGGATAGGTTTAATAACTACCCTAACCCTAACGCGTACCCTAACCCTAACACGTACCCTAATCCTAACCCGTACCCTAAACCGAGCCCTAACCCTAACACTAACCCTAACCCTAACCCTAACCCATACCCTACGCCGTAGCCGAAGCCCTCCCCAAACCCGTACCCTAAGCCGTACCCTAAGCCTAACCCTAAGCCTAACCCTAACCCTAGGCTACCCTTGACTGCTTCTGCCTCCAATAGATTTCCTAAGCACTAGGGTTTTAAGGAACAGCTTAAAAAGAGAATCCTAATGTGATTTCTTTATAATGTGTGTGTTCCTTATATTATCTTAGTGTCTAAACTCTTCTCCATGGCTGGACCCCCAAATAATATTCCTTTACGTGCTAAGGGGTATCTAGAGAGTGGGATAGGTTTAATAACTACCCTAACCCTAATGCGTACCCTAACCCTAACCCCTACCCTAACCCTAACACGTACCCTAATCCTAACCCGTACCCTAAACCGAGCCCTAACCCTAACACTAACCCTAACCCTAACCCTAACCCATACCCTACGCCTTACCCGAAGCCCTCCCCGAACCCGTACCCTAAACCGTACCCTAAGCCTAACCCTAAGCCTAACCCTAATCCTAGGATACCCTTGACTGCTTCTGCCTCCAATAGATTTCCTAAGCACTAGTGTTTTAAGGAACAGCTTAAAAAGAGAATCCTAATGTGATTTCTTTATAATGTGTGTGTTGCTTATATTATCTTAGTGTCTAAACTCTTCTCCATGGCTGGACCCCCAAATAATATTCCTTTACGTGCTAAGGGGTATCTAGAGAGTGGGATAGGTTTAATAACTACCCTAACCCTAACGCGTACCCTAACCCTAAACCCTACCCTAACCCTAACACGTACCCTAATCCTAACCCGTAACCTAAACCGAGGCCTAACCCTAACACTAACCCTAACCCTAACCCTAACCCATAACCTACGCCGTACCCGAAGCCCTCCCCGAACCCGTACCCTAAGCCGTAAACTAAGCCTAACCCTAAGCCTAACCCTAACCGTAGGCTACCCTTGACTGCTTCTGCCTCCAATAGATTTCCTAAGCACTAGTGTTTTAAGGAACAGCTTAAAAAGAGAATCCTAATGTGATTTCTTTATAATGGGTGTGTTTCTTATCTTATCCTAGTGTCTAAACTCTTCTCCATGGCTGGACCCCCAAATAATATTCCTTTACGTGCTAAGGGGTAACTAGAGAGTGGGATAGGTTTAATAACTACCCTAACCCTAACGCGTACCCTAACGCTAACCCTTACCCTAACCCTAACACGTACCCTAATCCTAACCTGTAACGTAAACCGAGCCCTAACCCTAACACTAACCCTAACCCTAACCCTAACCCATACCCTACGCCGTACCCGAAGCCCTCCCCGAACCCGTACCCTAAGCCGTAACCTAAGCCTAACCCTAAGCCTAACCCTAACCCTAGATTACCCTTGACTGCTTCTGCCTCCAATAGATTTCCTAAGCACTAGTGTTTTAAGAAACAGCTTAAAAAGAGAATCCTAATGTGATTTCTTTATAATGTGTGTGTTCCTTATATTATCTTAGTGTCTAAACTCTTCTCCATGGCTGGACCCCCAAATAATATTCCTTTACGTGCTAAGGGGTATCTAGAGTGTGGGATAGGTTTAATAACTACCCTAACCCTAACGCGTAACCTAACCCTAACCCCTACCCTAACCCTAACACGTACCCTAATCCTAACCCGTACCCTAAACCGAGCCCTAACCCTAACACTAACCCTAACCCTAACCCTAACCCATACCCTACGCCGTACCCGAAGCCCTCCCCGAACACGTACCCTAAGCCGTACCCTAAGCCTAACCCTAAGCCTAACCCTTACCCTAGGCTACCCTTGACTGCTTCTGCCTCCAATAGATTTCCTAAGCACTAGTGTTTTAAGGAACAGCTTAAAAAGAGAATCCTAATGTGATTTCTTTATAATGGGTGTGTTCCTTATCTAATCCTAGTGTCTAAACTCTTCTCCATGGCTGGACCCCCAAATAACATTCCTTTATGTGCTAACGGGTATCTAGAGAGTGGGATAGGTTTAATCACTACCCTAACCCTAACGCGTACCCTAACCCTAACCCCTACCCTAACCCTAACACGTACCCTAATCCTAACCCGTACCCTAAACCGAGCCCTAACCCTAACACTA
Organism: Balaenoptera physalus; assembly: GCF_965194825.1. NCBI lineage: Eukaryota > Metazoa > Chordata > Mammalia > Artiodactyla > Balaenopteridae > Balaenoptera > Balaenoptera physalus. The sequence continues at coordinate 627,071 of NW_028126324.1, read as the reverse complement.
ACCCTAACCCTAACCCATACCCTACGCCGTACCCGAAGCCCTCCCCGAACCCATACCCTAAGCCGTACCCTAAGCCTAACCCTAAGCCTAACCCTAACCCTAGGCTACCCTTGACTGCTTCTGCCTGCAATAGATTTCCTAAGCACTAGTGTTTTAAGGAACAGCTTAAAAAGAGAATCCTAATGTGATTTCTTTATAATGTGTGTGTTCCTTATATTATCTTAGTGTCTAAACTCTTCTCCATGGCTGGACCCCCAAATAATATTCCTTTACGTGCTAAAGGGTATCTAGAGAGTGGGATAGGTTTAATAACTACCCTAACCCTAACGCGTACCCTAACCCTAACCCCTACCTTAACCCTAACACGTGCCCTAATCCTAACCCGTACCCTAAACCGAGCCCTAACCCTAACACTAACCCTAACCCTAACCCTAACCCTAACCCATACCCTACGTCGTACCCGAAGCCCTCCCCGAACCCGTACCCTAAGCCGTACCCTAAGCCTAACCCTAAGCCTAACCCTAACCCTAGGCTACCCTTGACTGCTTCTGCCTCCAATAGATTTCCTAAGCACTACTGTTTTAAGGAACAGCTTAAAAAGAGAATCCTAATGTGATTTCTTTATAATGGGTGTGTTCCTTATCTAATCCTAGTGTCTAAACTCTTCACCATGGCTGGACCCCCAAATAATATTCCTTTATGTGCTAAGGGGTATCTAGAGAGTGGGATAGGTTTAATCACTACCCTAACCCTAACGCGTACCCTAACCCTAACCCCTACCCTAACCCTAACACGTACCCTAATCCTAACCCATACCCTAAAACGAGCCCTAACCCTAACACTAACCCTAACCCTAACCCTAACCCATACACTACGCCGTACCTGAAGCCCTCCCCGAACCCGTACCCTAAGCCGTACCCTAAGCCTAACCCTAAGCCTAAACCTAACCCTAGGCTACCCTTGACTGCTTCTGCCTCCAATAGATTTCCTAAGCACTAGTGTTTTAAGGAACAGTTTAAAAAGAGAATCCTAATGTGATTTCTTTATAATGTGTCTGTGCCTTATATTACCTTAGTGTCTAAACTCTTCTCCATGGCTGTACCCCCAAATAATATTCCTTTACGTGCTAAGGGGTATCTAGAGAGTGGGATAGGTTTAATACCTACCCTAACCCTAACGCGTACCCTAACCCTAACCCCTACCCTAACACTAACACGTACCCTAATCCTAACCTGTACCCTAAACCGAGCCCTAACCCTAACACTAACCCTAACCCTAACCCTAACCCATACCCTACGCCGTACCCGAAGCCCTCCCCGAACCCGTACCCTAAGCCGCACCCTAAGCCTAACCCTAACCCTAGGCTACCCTTGACTGCTTCTGCCTCCAATAGATTTCCTAAGCACTAGTGTTTTAAGGAACAGCTTAAAAAGAGAATCCTAATGTGATTTCTTTATAATGGGTGTGTTCCTTATCTAATCCTAGTGTCTAAACTCTTCTCCATGGCTGGACCCCCAAATAATATTCCTTTATGTGCTAAGGGGTATCTAGAGAGTGGGATACGTTTAATCACTACCCTAACCCTAACGTGTACCCTAACCCTAACCCCTACCCTAACCCTAACACGTACCCTAATCCTAACCCATACCCTAAACCGAGCCCTAACCCTAACACTAACCCTAACCCTAACACTAACCCATACCCTACGCCGTACCCAAAGCCCTCCCCGAACCCGTACCCTAAGCCGTACCCTAAGCCTAACCCTAAGCCTAACCCTAACCCTAGGCTACCCTTGACTGCTTCTGCCTCCAATAGATTTCCTAAGCACTAGTGTTTTAAGGAACAGCTTAAAAAGAGAATCCTAATGTGATTTCTTTATAATGTGTGTGTTCCTTATATTATCTTAGTGTCTAAGCTCTTCTCCATGGCTGGACCCCCAAATAATATTCCTTTACGTGCTAAGGGGTATCTAGAGAGTGGGATAGGTTTAATAACTACCCTAACCCTAACGCGTACCCTAACCCTAACCCCTACCCTAACACTAACACGTACCCTAATCTTAACCCGTACCCTAAACCGAGCCCTAACCCTAACACTAACCCTAACCCTAACCCTAACCCATACCCTACGCCGTACCCGAAGCCCTCCCCGAACCCGTATCCTAAGCCGTACCCTAAGCCTAACCCTAAGCCTAACCCTAACCCTAGGCTACCCTTGACTGCTTCTGCCTCCAATAGATTTCCTAAGCACTAGTGTTTTAAGGAACAGCTTAAAAAGAGAATCCTAATGTGATTTCTTTATAATGGGTGTGTTCCTTATCTTTTCCTTGTGTCTAAACTCTTCTCCATGGCTGGCCCCCAAATAATATTCCTTTACGTGCTAAGGGGTAACTAGAGAGTGGGATAGGTTTAATAACTACCCTAACCCTAACGCGTACCCTAACGCTAACCCCTACCCTAACCCTAACACGTACCCTAATCCTAACCCGTACCCTAAACCGAGCCCTAACCCTAACACTAACCCTAACCCTAACCCTAACCCATACCCTACGCCGTACCCGAAGCCCTCCCTGAACCCGTACCCTAAGCCGTACCCTAAGCCTAACCCTAAGCCTAACCCTAACCCTAGGCTACCCTTGACTGCTTCTGCCTCCAATAGATTTCCTAAGCACTAGTGTTTTAAGGAACAGCTTAAAAAGAGAATCCTAATGTGATTTCTTTATAATGTGTGTGTTCCTTATATTATCTTAGTGTCTAAACTCTTCTCCATGGCTGGACCCCCAAATAATATTCCTTTACGTGCTAAGGGGTATCTAGAGAGTGGGATAGGTTTAATAACTACCCTAACCCTAACGCGTACCCTAACCCTAACCCTTACCCTAACCCTAACACGTACCCTAATCCTAACCTGTAACGTAAACCGAGCCCTAACCCTAACACTAACCCTAACCCTAACCCTAACCCATACCCTACGCCGTACCCGAAGCCCTCCCCGAACCCGTACCCTAAGCCGTACATTAAGCCTAACCCTAAGCCTAACCCTAACCCTAGGCTACCCTTGACTGCTTCTGCCTCCAATAGATTTCCTAAGCACTAGTGTTTTAAGGAACAGCTTAAAAAGAGAATCCTAATGTGATTTCTTTATAATGTGTGTGTTCCTTATATTATCTTAGTGTCTAAACTCTTCTCCATGGCTGGACCCCCAAATAATATTCCTTTACGTGCTAAGGGGTATCTAGAGAGTGGGATAGGTATAATAACTACCCTAACCCTAACGCGTAACCTAACCCTAACCCCTACCCTAACCCTAACACGTACCCTAATCCTAACCCGTACCCTAAACCGAGCCCTAACCCTAACACTAACGCTAACCCTAACCCTAACCCATACCCTACGCCGTACCCGAAGCCCTCCCCGAACACGTACCCTAAGCCGTACCCTAAGCCTAACCCTAAGCCTAACCCTTACCCTAGGCTACCCTTGACTGCTTCTGCCTCCAATAGATTTCCTAAGCACTAGTGTTTTAAGGAACAGCTTAAAAAGAGAATCCTAATGTGATTTCTTTATAATGGGTGTGTTCCTTATCTAATCCTAGTGTCTAAACTCTTCTCCATGGCTGGACCCCCAAATAACATTCCTTTATGTGCTAACGGGTATCTAGAGAGTGGGATAGGTTTAATCACTACCCTAACCCTAACGCGTACCCTAACCCTAACCCCTACCCTAACCCTAACACGTACCCTAATCCTAACCCGTACCCTAAACTGAGCCCTAACCCTAACACTAACCCTAACCCTAACCCATACCCTACGCCGTACCCGAAGCCCTCCCCGAACCCGTACCCTAAGCCGTACCCTAAGCCTAACCCTAAGCCTAACCCTAACCCTAGGCTACCCTTGACTGCTTCTGCCTCCAATAGATTTCCTAAGCACTAGTGTTTTAAGGAACAGCTTAAAAAGAGAATCCTAATGTGATTTCTTTATAATGTGTGTGTTCCTTATATTATCTTAGTGTCTAAACTCTTCTCCATGGCTGGACCCCCAAATAATATTCCTTTACGTGCTAAAGGGTATCTAGAGAGTGGGATAGGTTTAATAACTACCCTAACCCTAACGCGTACCCTAACCCTAACCCCTACCTTAACCCTAACACGTGCCCTAATCCTAACCCGTACCCTAAACCGAGCCCTAACCCTAACACTAACCCGAACCCTAACCCTAACCCATACCCTACGTCGTACCCGAAGCCCTCCCCGAACCCGTACCCTAAGCCGTACCCTAAGCCTAACCCTAAGCCTAACCCTAACCCTAGGCTACGCTTGACTGCTTCTGCCTCCAATAGATTTCCTAAGCACTAGTGTTTTAAGGAACAGCTTAAAAAGAGAATCCTAATGTGATTTCTTTATAATGCGTGTGTTCCTTATCTAATCCTAGTGTCTAAACTCTTCACCATGGCTGGACCCCCAAATAATATTCCTTTATGTGCTAAGGGGTATCTAGAGAGTGGGATAGGTTTAATCACTACCCTAACCCTAACGCGTACCCTAACCCTAACCCCTACCCTAACCCTAACACGTACCCTAATCCTAACCCATACCCTAAACCGAGCCCTAACCCTAACACTAACCCTAACCCTAACCCTAAGCCATACACTACGCCGTACCCGAAGCCCTCCCCGAACCCGTACCCTAAGCCGTACCCTAAGCCTAACCCTAAGCCTAACCCTAACCCTAGGCTACCCTTGACTGCTTCTGCCTCCAATAGATTTCCTAAGCACTAGTGTTTTAAGGAACAGCTTAAAAAGAGAATCCTAATGTGATTTCTTTATAATGTGTGTGTTCCTTATATTATCTTAGTGTCTAAACTCTTCTCCATGGCTGGACCCCCAAATAATATTCCTTTACGTGCTAAGGGGTATCTAGAGAGTGGGATAGGTTTAATAACTACCCTAACCCTAACGCGTACCCTAAGACTAACCCCTACCCTAACCCTAACACGTACACTAACCCTAACCCGTACCCTAAACCGAGCCCTAACCCTAACACTAACCCTAACCCTAACCCTAACCAATACCCTACGCCGTACCCGAAGCCCTCCCCAAACCCGTACCCTAAGCCGTACCCTAAGCCTAACCCTAAGCGTAACCCTAACCCTAGGCTACCCTTGACTGCTTCTGCCTCCAATAGATTTCCTAAGCACTAGGGTTTTAAGGAACAGCTTAAAAAGAGAATCCTAATGTGATTTCTTTATAATGTGTGTGTTCCTTATATTATCTTAGTGTCTAAACTCTTCTCCATGGCTGGACCCCCAAATAATATTCCTTTACGTGCTAAGGGGTATCTAGAGAGTGGGATAGGTTTAATAACTACCCTAACCCTAATGCGTGCCCTAACCCTAACCCCTACCCTAACCCTAACACGTACCCTTATCCTAACCCGTACCCTAAACCGAGCCCTAACCCTAACACTAACCCTAACCCTAACCCTAACCCATACCCTACGCCGTACCCGAAGCCCTCCACGAACCCGTACCCTAAGCCGTACCCTAAGCCTAACCCTAAGCCTAACCCTAACCGTAGGCTACCCTTGACTGCTTCTGCCTCCAATAGATTTCCTAAGCACTAGTGTTTTAAGGAACAGCTTAAAAATAGAATCCTAATGTTATTTCTTTATAATGGGTGTGTTTCTTATCTTATCCTAGTGTCTAAACTCTTCTCCATGGCTGGACCCCCAAATAATATTCCTTTACGTGCTAAGGGGTAACTAGAGAGTGGGATAGGTTTAATAACTACCCTAACCCTAACGCGTACCCTAACGCTAACCCTTACCCTAACCCTAACACGTACCCTAATCCTAACCTGTAACGTAAACCGAGCCCTAACCCTAACACTAACCCTAACCCTAACCCTAACCCATACCCTACGCCGTACCCGAAGCCCTCCCCGAACCCGTACCCTAAGCCGTACATTAAGCCTAACCCTAAGCCTAACCCTAACCCTATGCTACCCTTGACTGCTTCTGCCTCCAATAGATTTCCTAAGCACTAGTGTTTTAAGGAACAGCTTAAAAAGAGAATCCTAATGTGATTTCTTTATAATGTGTGTGTTCCTTATATTATCTTAGTGTCTAAACTCTTCTCCATGGCTGGACCCCCAAATAATATTCCTTTACGTGCTAAGGGGTATCTAGAGAGTGGGATAGGTTTAATAACTACCCTAACCCTAACGCGTAACCTAACCCTAACCCCTACCCTAACCCTAACACGTACCCTAATCCTAACCCGTACCCTAAACCGAGCCCTAACCCTAACACTAACCCTAACCCTAACCCTAACCCATACCCTACGCCGTACCCGAAGCCCTCCCCGAACACGTACCCTAAGCCGTACCCTAAGCCTAACCCTAAGCCTAACCCTTACCCTAGGCTACCCTTGACTGCTTCTGCCTCCAATAGATTTCCTAAGCACTAGTGTTTTAAGGAACAGCTTAAAAAGAGAATCCTAATGTGATTTCTTTATAATGGGTGTGTTCCTTATCTAATCCTAGTGTCTAAACTCTTCTCCATGGCTGGACCCCCAAATAATATTCCTTTATGTGCTAAGGGTTATCTAGAGAGTGGGATAGGTTTAATCACTACCCTAACCCTAATGCGTACCCTAACCCTAACCCCTACCCTAACCCTAACACGTACCCTAATCCTAACCCATAAGCTAAACCGAGCCCTAACCCTAACACTAACCCTAACCCTAACCCTAACCCATACCCTACGCCGTACCCAAAGCCCTCCCCGAACCCGTACCCTAAGCCGTACCCTAAGCCTAACCCTAAGCCTAACCCTAACCCTAGGCTACCCTTGACTGCTTCTGCCTCCAATAGATTTCCTAAGCACTAGTGTTTTAAGGAACAGCTTAAAAAGAGAATCCTAATGTGATTTCTTTATAATGTGTGTGTTCCTTATATTATCTTAGTGTCTAAGCTCTTCTCCATGGCTGGACCCCCAAATAATATTCCTTTACGTGCTAAGGGGTATCTAGAGAGTGGGATAGGTTTAATAACTACCCTAACCCTAACGCGTACCCTAACCCTTACCCCTACCCTAACACTAACACGTACCCTAATCTTAACCCGTACCCTAAACCGAGCCCTAACCCTAACACTAACCCTAACCCTAACCCTAACCCATACCCTACGCCGTACCCGAAGCCCTCCCCGAACCCGTATCATAAGCCGTACCCTAAGCCTAACCCTAAGCCTAACCCTAACCCTAGGCTACCCTTGACTGCTTCTGCCTCCAATAGATTTCCTAAGCACTAGTGTTTTAAGGAACAGCTTAAAAAGAGAATCCTAATGTGATTTCTTTATAATGGGTGTGTTCCTTATCTTTTCCTAGTGTCTAAACTCTTCTCCATGGCTGGACCCCCAAATAATATTCCTTTACGTGCTAAGGGGAAACTAGAGAGTGGGATAGGTTTAATAACTACCCTAACCCTAACGCGTACCCTAACGCTAACCCCTACCCTAACCCTAACACGTACCCTAATCCTAACCCGTACCCTAAACCGAGCCCTAACCCTAACACTAACCCTAACACTAACCCTAACCCATACTCTACGCCGTACCCGAAACCCTCCCTGAACCCGTACCCTAAGCCGTACCCTAAGCCTAACCCTAAGCCTAACCCTAACCCTAGGCTACCCTTGACTGCTTCTGCCTCCAATAGATTTCCTAAGCACTAGTGTTTTAAGGAACAGCTTAAAAAGAGAATCCTAATGTGATTTCTTTATAATGTGTGTGTTCCTTATATTATCTTAGTGTCTAAACTCTTCTCCATGGCTGGACCCCCAAATAATATTCCTTTACGTGCTAAGGGGTAACTAGAGATTGGGATAGGTTTAATAACTACCCTAACCCTAACGCGTACCCTAACCCTAACCCTTACCCTAACCCTAACACGTACCCTAATCCTAACCTGTAACGTAAACCGAGCCCTAACCCTAACACTAACCCTAACCCTAACCCTAACCCATACCCTACGCCGTACCCGAAGCCCTCCCCGAACCCGTACCCTAAGCCGTACATTAAGCCTAACCCTAAGCCTAACCCTAACCCTAGGCTACCCTTGACTGCTTCTGCCTCCAATAGATTTCCTAAGCACTAGTGTTTTAAGGAACAGCTTAAAAAGAGAATCCTAATGTGATTTCTTTATAATGTGTGTGTTCCTTATATTATCTTAGTGTCTAAACTCTTCTCCATGGCTGGACCCCCAAATAATATTCCTTTACGTGCTAAGGGGTATCTAGAGAGTGGGATAGGTTTAATAACTACCCTAACCCTAACGCGTAACCTAACCCTAACCCCTACCCTAACCCTAACACGTACCCTAATCCTAACCCGTACCCTAAACCGAGCCCTAACCCTAACACTAACGCTAACCCTAACCCTAACCCATACCCTACGCCGTACCCGAAGCCCTCCCCGAACACGTACCCTAAGCCGTACCCTAAGCCTAACCCTAAGCCTAACTCTTACCCTAGGCTACCCTTGACTGCTTCTGCCTCCAATAGATTTCCTAAGCACTAGTGTTTTAAGGAACAGCTTAAAAAGAGAATCCTAATGTGATTTCTTTATAATGGGTGTGTTCCTTATCTAATCCTAGTGTCTAAACTCTTCTCCATGGCTGGACCCCCAAATAACATTCCTTTATGTGCTAACGGGTATCTAGAGAGTGGGATAGGTTTAATCACTACCCTAACCCTAACGCGTACCCTAACCCTAACCCCTACCCTAACCCTAACACGTACCCTAATCCTAACCCGTACCCTAAACTGAGCCCTAACCCTAACACTAACCCTAACCCTAACCCATACCCTACGCCGTACCCGAAGCCCTCCCCGAACCCGTACCCTAAGCCGTACCCTAAGCCTAACCCTAAGCCTAACCCTAACCCTAGGCTACCCTTGACTGCTTTTGCCTCCAATAGATTTCCTAAGCACTAGTGTTTTAAGGAACAGCTTAAAAAGAGAATCCTAATGTGATTTCTTTATAATGTGTGTGTTCCTTATATTATCTTAGTGTCTAAACTCTTCTCCATGGCTGGACCCCCAAATAATATTCCTTTACGTGCTAAAGGGTATCTAGAGAGTGGGATAGGTTTAATAACTACCCTAACCCTAACGCGTACCCTAACCCTAACCCCTACCTTAACCCTAACACGTGCCCTAATCCTAACCCGTACCCTAAACCGAGCCCTAACCCTAACACTAACCCTAACCCATACCCTACGTCGTACCCGAAGCCCTCCCCGAAACCGTACCCTAAGCCGTACCCTAAGCCTAACCCTAAGCCTAACCCTAACCCTAGGCTACGCTTGACTGCTTCTGCCTCCAATAGATTTCCTAAGCACTAGTGTTTTAAGGAACAGCTTAAAAAGAGAATCCTAATGTGATTTCTTTATAATGGGTGTGTTCCTTATCTAATCCTAGTGTCTAAACTCTTCACCATGGCTGGACCCCCAAATAATATTCCTTTATGTGCTAAGGGGTATCTAGAGAGTGGGATAGGTTTAATCACTACCCTAACCCTAACGCGTACCCTAACCCTAACCCCTACCCTAACCCTAACACGTACCCTAATCCTAACCTGTACCCTAAACCGAGCCCTAACCCTAACACTAACCCTAACCCTAACCCTAACACATACACTACGCCGTACCCGAAGCCCTCCCCGAACCCGTACCCTAAGCCGTACCCTAAGCCTAACCCTAAGCCTAAACCTAACCCTAGGCTACCCTTGACTGCTTCTGCCTCCAATAGATTTCCTAAGCACTAGTGTTTTAAGGAACAGTTTAAAAAGAGAATCCTAATGTGATTTCTTTATAATGTGTCTGTGCCTTATATTACCTTAGTGTCTAAACTCTTCTCCATGGCTGGACCCCCAAATAATATTCCTTTACGTGCTAAGGGGTATCTAGAGAGTGGGATAGGTTTAATACCTACCCTAACCCTAACGCGTACCCTAACCCTAACCCCTACCCTAACACTAACACGTACCCTAATCCTAACCTGTACCCTAAACCGAGCCCTAACCCTAACACTAACCCTAACCCTAACCCTAACCCATACCCTACGCCGTACCCGAAGCCCTCCCCGAACCCGTACCCTAAGCCGTACCCTAAGACTAACCCTAAGCCTAACCCTAACCCTAGGCTACCCTTGACTGCTTCTGCCTCCAATAGATTTCCTAAGCACTAGTGTTTTAAGGAACAGCTTAAAAAGAGAATCCTAATGTGATTTCTTTATAATGTGTGTGTTCCTTATATTATCTTAGTGTCTAAACTCTTCTCCATGGCTGGACCCCCAAATAATATTCCTTTACATGCTAAGGGGTATCTAGAGAGTGGGATAGGTTTAATAACTACCCTAACTCTAACGCGTACCCTAACCCTAACCCCTACCCTAACCCTAACACGTACCCTAATCCTAACCCGTACCCTAAACCGAGCCCTAACCCTAACACTAACCCTAACCCTAACCCTAACCCATACCCTACGCCGTACCCGAAGCCCTCCCCGAACCCGTACCCTAAGCCGTACCCTAAGCCTAACCCTAAGCCTAACCCTAACCCTAGGCTACCCTTGACTGCTTCTGCCTCCAATAGATTTCCTAAGCACTAGTGTTTTAAGGAACAGCTTAAAAAGAGAATCCTAATGTGATTTCTTTATAATGTGTGTGTTCCTTATATTATCTTAGTGTCTAAACTCTTCTCCATGGCTGGACCCCCAAATAATATTCCTTTACGTGCTAAGGGGTATCTAGAGAGTGGGATAGGTTTAATAACTACCCTAACCCTAACGCGTACCCTAAGACTAACCACTACCCTAACCCTAACACGTACCCTAATCCTAACCCGTACCCTAAACCGAGCCCTAACCCTAACACTAACCCTAACCCTAAACCTAACCCTAAACCTAACCCTAACCCTAACCCTAACCCTAACCCTAACCCTAACCCTAAACCTAACCCTAACCCTAAGCCGTACCCTAAGCCTAACCCTAACCCTAGGATACCCTTGACTGCTTCTGCCTCCAATAGATTTCCTAAGCACTAGTGTTTTAAGGAACAGCTTAAAAAGAGAATCCTAATGTGATTTCTTTATAATGTGTGTGTTCCTTATATTATCTTAGTGTCTAAACTCTTCTCCATGGCTGGACCCCCAAATAATATTCCTTTACGTGCTAAGGGGTATCTAGAGAGTGGGATAGGTTTAATAACTACCCTAACCCTAACGCGTACCCTAACCCTAAACCCTACCCTAACCCTAACACGTACCCTAATCCTAACCCGTACCCTAAACCGAGCCCTAACCCTAACACTAACCCTAACCCTAACCCTAACCCATACCCTACGCCGTACACGAAGCCCTCCCCGAACACGTACCCTAAGCCGTACCCTAAGCCTAACCCTAAGCCTAACCCTAACCCTAGGCTACCCTTGACTGCTTCTGAATCCAATAGATTTCCTAAGCACTAGTGTTTTAAGGAACAGCTTAAAAAGAGAATCCTAATGTGATTTCTTTATAATGGGTGTGTTCCTTATCTAATCCTAGTGTCTAAACTCTTCTCCATGGCTGGACCCCCAAATAATATTCCTTTATGTGCTAAGGGGTATCTAGAGAGTGGGATAGGTTTAATCACTACCCTAACCCTAACGCGTACCCTAACCCTAACCCCTACCCTAGCCCTAACACGTACCCTAATCCTAACCCGTACCCTAAACCGAGCCCTAACCCTAACACTAACCCTAACCCTAACCCTAACCAATACCCTACGCCGTACCCGAAGCCCTCCCCAAACCCGTACCCTAAGCCGTACCCTAAGCCTAACCCTAAGCCTAACCCTAACCCTAGGCTACCCTTGACTGCTTCTGCCTCCAATAGATTTCCTAAGCACTAGGGTTTTAAGTAACAGCTTAAAAAGAGAATCCTAATGTGATTTCTTTATAATGTGTGTGTTCCTTATATTATCTTAGTGTCTAAACTCTTCTCCATGGCTGGACCCCCAAATAATATTCCTTTCAGTGCTAAGGGGTATCTAGAGAGTGGGATAGGTTTAATAACTAACTTAACCCTAACGCGTACCCTAACCCTAACCCCTACCCTAACCCTAACACGTACCCTAAACCTAAACTGTACCCTAAACCGAGCCCTAACCCTAACACTAACCCTAACCCTAACACATACCCTACGCCGTACCCGAAGCCCTCCCCGAACCCGTACCCTAAGCCGTACCCTAAGCCTAACCCTAACCCTAGGCTACCCTTGACTGCTTCTGCCTCCAATAGATTTCCTAAGCAATAGTGTTTTAAGGAACAGGTTAAAAAGAGAATCCTAATGTGATTTCTTTATAATGGGTGTGTTCCTTATCTTATCCTAGTGTCTAAACTCTTCTCCATGGCTGGACCCCCAAATAATATTCCTTTATGTGTTAAGGGGTATCTAGAGAGTGGGATAGGTTTAATCACTACCCTAACAATAACGCGTACCCTAACCCTAACCCCTACCCTAACCCTAACACGTACCCTAATCCTAACCCATACCCTAAACCGAGCCCTAACCCTAACACTAACCCTAACCCTAACCCTAACCCATACCCTACACCGTACCCAAAGCCCTCCCCAAACCCGTACCCTAAGCCGTACCCTAAGCCTAACCCTAAGCCTAACCCTAACCCTAGGCTACCCTTGACTGCTTCTGCCTCCAATAGATTTCCTAAGCACTAGTGTTTTAAGGAACAGCTTAAAAAGAGAATCCTAATGTGATTTCTTTATAATGTGTGTGTTCCTTATATTATCTTAGTGTCTAAGCTCTTCTCCATGGCTGGACCCACAAATAATATTCCTTTACGTGCTAAGGGGTATCTAGAGAGTGGGATAGGTTTAATAACTACCCTAACCCTAACGCGTACCCTAACCCTAACCCCTACCCTAACACTAACACGTACCCTAATCCTAACCCGTACCCTAAACCGAGCCCTAACCCTAACACTAACCCTAACCCTAACCCTAACCCATACCCTACGCCGTACCCGAAGCCCTCCCCGAACCCGTACCCTAAGCCGTACCCTAAGCCTAACCCTAAGCCTAACCCTAACCCTAGGCTACCCTTGACTGCTTCTGCCTCCAATAGATTTCCTAAGCACTAGTGTTTTAAGGAACAGCTTAAAAAGAGTATCCTAATGTGATTTCTTTATAATGGGTGTGTTCCTTATCTTTTCCTAGTGTCTAAACTCTTCTCCATGGCTGGACCCCCAAACAATATTCCTTTACGTGCTAAGGGGTAACTAGAGAGTGGGATAGGTTTAATAACTACCCTAACCCTAACGCGTACCCTAACGCTAACCCCTACCCTAACCCTAACACGTACCCTAAACTTAACCCGTACCCTAAACCGAGCCCTAACCCTAACACTAACCCTAACCCTAACCCTAACCCATACCCTACGCCGTACACGAAGCCCTCCCCGAACCCGTACCCTAAGCCGTACCCTAAGCCTAACCCTAAGCCTAACCCTAACCCTAGGCTACCCTTGACTGCTTCTGCCTCCAATAGATTTCCTAAGCACTAGGGTTTTAAGGAACAGCTTAAAAAGAGAATCCTAATGTGATTTCTTTATAATGTGTGTGTTCCTTATATTATCTTAGTGTCTAAACTCTTCTCCATGGCTGGACCCCCAAATAATATTCCTTTACGTGTTAAGGGGTATCTAGAGAGTGGGATAGGTTTAATAACTAACCTAACCCTAATGCGTGCCCTAACCCTAACCCCTACCCTAACCCTAACACGTACCCTAATCCTAACACGTACCCTAAACCGAGCCCTAACCCTAACACTAACCCTAACCCTAACCCTAACCCATACCCTACGCCGTACCCGAAGCCCTCCCCGAACCCGTACCCTAAGCCGTACCCTAAGCCTAACCCTAAGCCTAACCCTAACCCTAGGCTACCGTTGACTGCTTCTGCCTCCAATAGATTTCCTAAGCACTAGTGTTTTAAGGAACAGCTTAAAAAGAGAATCCTAATGTGATTTCTTTATAATGTGTGTGTTCCTTATCTTATCTTAGTGCCTAAACTTTTCTCCATGGATGGACCCCCAAATAATATTCCTTTACGTGCTAAGGGGTATCTAGAGAGTGGGATAGGTTTAATAACTAACCTAACCGTAACGCGTACCCTAACCCTAACCCCTACCCTAACCCTAACACGTACCCTAATCCTAACCCGTTCCCTAAACCGAGCCCTAACCCTAAAACTAACCCTAACCCTAACCCTAACCATACCCTTCGCCGTACCCGAAGCCCTCCCCGAACACGTACCCTAAGCCGTACCCTAAGCCTAACCCTAAGCCTAACCCTAACCCTAGGCTACCCTTGACTGCTTCTGCCTCCAATAGATTTCCTAAGCACTAGTGTTTTAAGGAACAGCTTAAAAAGAGAATCCTAATGTGATTTCTTTATAATGTGTGTGTTCCTTATATTATCTTAGTGTCTAAACTCTTCTCCATGGCTGGACCCCTAAATAATATTCCTTTACGTGCTAAGGGCTATCTAGTGAGTGGGATAGGTTTAATAACTACCTTAACCCTAACGCGTAGCCTAAACCTAACACCTACCCTAACCCTAACACGTACCCTAAACCTAACCCGTACCCTAAACCGAGCCCTAACCCTAACACTAACCCTAACCCTAACCCTAACCCATACCCTACGCTGTACCCGAAGCCCTCCCCGAACAGGTACCCTAAGCCGTACCCTAAGCCTTACCCTAACCCTAGGCTACCCTTGACTGCTTCTGCCTCCAATAGATTTCCTAAGCACTAGTGTTTTAAGGAACAGCTTAAAAAGAGAATCCTAATGTGATTTCTTTATAATGGGTGTGTTCCTTATCTTTTCCTAGTGTCTAAACTCTTCTCCATGGCTGGACCCCCAAATAATATTCCTTTACGTGCTAAGGGGTAACTAGAGAGTGGGATAGGTTTAATAACTACCCTAACCCTAACGCGTACCCTAACGCTAACCCCTACCCTAACCCTAACACGTACCCTAATCCTAACCCGTACCCTAAACCGAGCCCTAACCCTAACACTAACCCTAACCCTAACCCTAACCCATACCCTACGCCGTACCCGAAGCCCTCCCCGAACCCGTACCCTAAGCCGTACCCTAAGCCTAACCCTAAGCCTAACCCTAACCCTAGGCTACCCTTGACTGCTTCTGCCTCCAATAGATTTCCTAAGCACTAGTGTTTTAAGGAACAGCTTAAAAAGAGAATCCTAATGTGATTTCTTTATAATGGGTGTGTTCCTTATATTTTCCTAGTGTCTAAACTCTTCTCCATGGCTGGACCCCCAAACAATATTCCTTTACGTGCTAAGGGGTAACTAGAGAGTGGGATAGGTTTAATAACTACCCTAACCCTAACGCGTACCCTAACGCTAACCCCTACCCTAACCCTAACACGTACCCTAATCCTAACCCGTACCCTAAACCGAGCCCTAACCCTAACACTAACCCTAACCCTAACCCTAACCCATACCCTACACCGTACCCGAAGCCCTCCCCGAACCCGTACCCTAAGGCGTACCCTAAGCCTAACCCTAAGCCTAACCCTAACCCTAGGCTACCCTTGACTGCTTCTGCCTCCAATAGATTTCCTAAGCACTAGGGTTTTAAGGAACAGCTTAAAAAGAGAATCCTAATGTGATTTCTTTATAATGTGTGTGTTCCTTATATTATCTTAGTGTCTAAACTCTTCTCCATGGCTGGACCCCCAAATAATATTCCTTTACGTGTTAAGGGGTATCTAGAGAGTGGGATAGGTTTAATAACTAACCTAACCCTAATGCGTGCCCTAACCCTAACCCCTACCCTAACCCTAACACGTACCCTAATCCTAACACGTACCCTAAACCGAGCCCTAACCCTAACACTAACCCTAACCCTAACCCTAACCCATACCCTACGCCGTACCCGAAGCCCTCCCCGAACCCGTACCCTAAGCCTAACCCTAAGCCTAACCCTAACCCTTGGCTACCCTTGACTGCTTCTGCCTCCAATAGATTTCCTAAGCACTAGTGTTTTAAGGAACAGCTTAAAAAGAGAATCCTAATGTGATTTCTTTATAATGTGTGTGTTCCTTATCTTATCTTAGTGCCTAAACTTTTCTCCATGGATGGACCCCCAAATAATATTCCTTTACGTGCTAAGGGGTATCTAGAGAGTGGGATAGGTTTAATAACTAACCTAACCGTAACGCGTACCCTAACCCTAACCCCTACCCTAACCCTAACACGTACCCTAATCCTAACCCGTACCCTAAACCGAGCCCTAACCCTAACACTAACCCTAACCCTAACCCTAACCCATACCCTACGCCGTACCCGAAGCCCTCCCCAAACCCATACCCTAAGCCGTACCCTAAGCCTAACCCTAAGCCTAACCCTAACCCTAGGCTACCCTTGACTGCTTCTGCCTCCAATAGATTTCCTAAGCACTAGTGTTTTAAGGAACAGCTTAAAAAGAGAATCCTAATGTGATTTCTTTATAATGGGTGTGTTCCTTATCTTATCCTAGTGTCTAAACTCTTCTCCATGGCTGGACCCCCAAATAATATTCCTTTACGTGCTAAGGGGTAACTAGAGAGTGGGTTAGGTTTAATAACTACCCTAACCCCAACGCGTACCTTAACGCTAACCCCTACCCTAACCCTAACACGTACCCTAATCCTAACCCGTACCCTAAACCGAGCCCTAACCCTAACACTAACCCTAACCCTAACCCTAACCCATACCCTACGCCGTACCCGAAGCCCTCCCCGAACCCGTACCCTAAGGCGTACCCTAAGCCTAACCCTAAGCCTAACCCTAACCCTAGGCTACCCTTGACTGCTTCTGCCTCCAATAGATTTCCTAAGCACTAGTGTTTTAAGGAACAGCTTAAAAAGAGAATCCTAATGTGATTTCTTTATAATGGGTGTGTTCCTTATCTTATCTTAGTGCCTAAACTCTTCTCCATGGCTGGACCCCCAAATAATATTCCTTTATGTGCTAAGGGGTATCTAGAGAGTGGGATAGGTTTAATAACTACCCTAACCGTAACGCGTACCCTAACCCTAACCCCTACCCTAACCCTAACACGTACCCTAATCTTAACCCGTACCTTAAACCGAGCCCTAACCCTAACACTAACCCTAACCCTAACCCTAACCCATACCCTACGCCGTACACGAAGCCCTCCCCGAACACGTACCCTAAGCCGTACCCTAAGCCTAACCCTAAGCCTAACCCTAACCCTAGGCTACCCTTGACTGCTTCTGAATCCAATAGATTTCCTAAGCACTAGTGTTTTAAGGAACAGCTTAAAAAGAGAATCCTAATGTGATTTCTTTATAATGGGTGTGTTCCTTATCTAATCCTAGTGTCTAAACTCTTCTCCATGGCTGGATCCCCAAATAATATTCCTTTATGTGCTAACGGGTATCTAGAGAGTGGGATAGGTTTAATCACTACCCTAAGCCTAACGCGTACCCTAACCCTAACCCCTACCCTAGCCCTAACACGTACCCTAATCCTAACCCGTACCCTAAACCGAGCCCTAACCCTAACACCAACCCTAACCCTAACCCTAACCCATACCCTACGCCGTACACGAAGCCCTCCCCGAACACGTACCCTAAGCCGTACCCTAAGCCTAACCCTAAGCCTAACCCTAACCCTAGGCTACCCTTGACTGCTTCTGAATCCAATAGATTTCCTAAGCACTAGTGTTTTAAGGAACAGCTTAAAAAGAGAATCCTAATGTGATTTCTTTATAATGGGTGTGTTCCTTATCTAATCCTAGTGTCTAAACTCTTCTCCATGGCTGGACCCCCAAATAATATTCCTTTATGTGCTAACGGGTATCTAGAGAGTGGGATAGGTTTAATCACTACCCTAACCCTAACGCGTACCCTAACCCTAACCCCTACCCTAGCCCTAACACGTACCCTAATCCTAACCCGTACCCTAAACCGAGCCCTAACCCTAACACCAACCCTAACCCTAACCCTAACCCATACCCTACGCCGTACCCAAAGCCCTCCCCAAACCCGTACCCTAAGCCGTACCCTAAGCCTAACCCTAAGCCTAACCCTAACCCTAGGCTACCCTTGACTGCTTCTGCCTCCAATAGATTTCCTAAGCACTAGTGTTTTAAGGAACAGCTTAAAAAGAGAATCCTAATGTGATTTCTTTATAATGTGTGTGTTCCTTATATTATCTTAGTGTCTAAACTCTTCTCCATGGCTGGACCCCCAAATAATATTCCTTTACGTGCTAAGGGGTATCTAGAGAGTGGGATAGGTTTAATAACTACCCTAACCCTAACGCGTACCCTAACCCTAACCCCTACCCTAACACTAACACGTACCCTAATCCTAACCCGTACCCTAAACCGAGCCCTAACCCTAACACTAACCCTAACCCTAACCCTAACCCATACCCTACGCCGTACCCGAAGCCCTCCCCGAACCCGTACCCTAAGCCGTACCCTAAGCCTAACCCTAAGCCTAACCCTAACCCTAGGCTACCCTTGACTGCTTCTGCCTCCAATAGATTTCCTAAGCACTAGTGTTTTAAGGAACAGCTTAAAAAGAGTATCCTAATGTGATTTCTTTATAATGGGTGTGTTCCTTATCTTTTCCTAGTGTCTAAACTCTTCTCCATGGCTGGACCCCCAAACAATATTCCTTTACGTGCTAAGGGGTAACTAGAGAGTGGGATAGGTTTAATAACTACCCTAACCCTAACGCGTACCCTAACGCTAACCCCTACCCTAACCCTAACACGTACCCTAATCTTAACCCGTACCCTAAACCGAGCCCTAACCCTAACACTAACCCTAACCCTAACCCTAACCCATACCCTACGCCGTACACGAAGCCCTCCCCGAACCCGTACCCTAAGCCGTACCCTAAGCCTAACCCTAAGCCTAACCCTAACCCTAGGCTACCCTTGACTGCTTCTGCCTCCAATAGATTTCCTAAGCACTAGGGTTTTAAGGAACAGCTTAAAAAGAGAATCCTAATGTGATTTCTTTATAATGTGTGTGTTCCTTATATTATCTTAGTGTCTAAACTCTTCTCCATGGCTGGACCCCCAAATAATATTCCTTTACGTGTTAAGGGGTATCTAGAGAGTGGGATAGGTTTAATAACTAACCTAACCCTAATGCGTGCCCTAACCCTAACCCCTACCCTAACCCTAACACGTACCCTAATCCTAACACGTACCCTAAACCGAGCCCTAACCCTAACACTAACCCTAACCCTAACCCTAACCCATACCCTACGCCGTACCCGAAGCCCTCCCCGAACCCGTACCCTAAGCCGTACCCTAAGCCTAACCCTAAGCCTAACCCTAACCCTAGGCTACCCTTGACTGCTTCTGCCTCCAATAGATTTCCTAAGCACTAGTGTTTTAAGGAACAGCTTAAAAAGAGAATCCTAATGTGATTTCTTTATAATGTGTGTGTTCCTTATATTATCTTAGTGTCTAAACTCTTCTCCATGGCTGGACCCCTAAATAATATTCCTTTACGTGCTAAGGGCTATCTAGTGAGTGGGATAGGTTTAATAACTACCTTAACCCTAACGCGTAGCCTAAACCTAACACCTACCCTAACCCTAACACGTACCCTAAACCTAACCCGTACCCTAAACCGAGCCCTAACCCTAACACTAACCCTAACCCTAACCCTAACCCATACCCTACGCTGTACCCGAAGCCCTCCCCGAACAGGTACCCTAAGCCGTACCCTAAGCCTAACCCTAACCCTAGGCTACCCTTGACTGCTTCTGCCTCCAATAGATTTCCTAAGCACTAGTGTTTTAAGGAACAGCTTAAAAAGAGAATCCTAATGTGATTTCTTTATAATGGGTGTGTTCCTTATCTTTTCCTAGTGTCTAAACTCTTCTCCATGGCTGGACCCCCAAATAATATTCCTTTACGTGCTAAGGGGTAACTAGAGAGTGGGATAGGTTTAATAACTACCCTAACCCTAACGCGTACCCTAACGCTAACCCCTACCCTAACCCTAACACGTACCCTAATCCTAACCCGTACCCTAAACCGAGCCCTAACCCTAACACTAACCCTAACCCTAACCCTAACCCATACCCTACGCCGTACCCGAAGCCCTCCCCGAACCCGTACCCTAAGCCGTACCCTAAGCCTAACCCTAAGCCTAACCCTAACCCTAGGCTACCCTTGACTGCTTCTGCCTCCAATAGATTTCCTAAGCACTAGTGTTTTAAGGAACAGCTTAAAAAGAGAATCCTAATGTGATTTCTTTATAATGGGTGTGTTCCTTATATTTTCCTAGTGTCTAAACTCTTCTCCATGGCTGGACCCCCAAACAATATTCCTTTACGTGCTAAGGGGTAACTAGAGAGTGGGATAGGTTTAATAACTACCCTAACCCTAACGCGTACCCTAACGCTAACCCCTACCCTAACCCTAACACGTACCCTAATCCTAACCCGTACCCTAAACCGAGCCCTAACCCTAACACTAACCCTAACCCTAACCCTAACCCATACCCTACACCGTACCCGAAGCCCTCCCCGAACCCGTACCCTAAGGCGTACCCTAAGCCTAACCCTAAGCCTAACCCTAACCCTAGGCTACCCTTGACTGCTTCTGCCTCCAATAGATTTCCTAAGCACTAGGGTTTTAAGGAACAGCTTAAAAAGAGAATCCTAATGTGATTTCTTTATAATGTGTGTGTTCCTTATATTATCTTAGTGTCTAAACTCTTCTCCATGGCTGGACCCCCAAATAATATTCCTTTACGTGTTAAGGGGTATCTAGAGAGTGGGATAGGTTTAATAACTAACCTAACCCTAATGCGTGCCCTAACCCTAACCCCTACCCTAACCCTAACACGTACCCTAATCCTAACACGTACCCTAAACCGAGCCCTAACCCTAACACTAACCCTAACCCTAACCCTAACCCATACCCTACGCCGTACCCGAAGCCCTCCCCGAACCCGTACCCTAAGCCTAACCCTAAGCCTAACCCTAACCCTTGGCTACCCTTGACTGCTTCTGCCTCCAATAGATTTCCTAAGCACTAGTGTTTTAAGGAACAGCTTAAAAAGAGAATCCTAATGTGATTTCTTTATAATGTGTGTGTTCCTTATCTTATCTTAGTGCCTAAACTTTTCTCCATGGATGGACCCCCAAATAATATTCCTTTACGTGCTAAGGGGTATCTAGAGAGTGGGATAGGTTTAATAACTAACCTAACCGTAACGCGTACCCTAACCCTAACCCCTACCCTAACCCTAACACGTACCCTAATCCTAACCCGTACCCTAAACCGAGCCCTAACCCTAACACTAACCCTAACCCTAACCCTAACCCATACCCTACGCCGTACCCGAAGCCCTCCCCAAACCCATACCCTAAGCTGTACCCTAAGCCTAACCCTAAGCCTAACCCTAACCCTAGGCTACCCTTGACTGCTTCTGCCTCCAATAGATTTCCTAAGCACTAGGGTTTTAAGGAACAGCTTAAAAAGAGAATCCTAATGTGATTTCTTTATAATGTGTGTGTTCCTTATATTATCTTAGTGTCTAAACTCTTCTCCATGGCTGGACCCCCAAATAATATTCCTTTACGTGCTAAGGGGTATCTAGAGAGTGGGATAGGTTTAATAACTACCCTAACCCTAACGCGTACCCTAACCCTAACCCCTACCCTAACCCTAACACGTACCCTAATCCTAACCCGTACCCTAAACCGAGCCCTAACCCTAACACTAACCGTAACCCTAACCCTAACCCATACCCTACGCCGTACCCGAAGCCCTCCCCGAACCCGTACCCTAAGCCGTACCCTAAGCCTAACCCTAAGCCTAACCCTAACCCTAGGATACCCTTGACTGCTTCTGCCTCCAATAGATTTCCTAAGCACTAGTGTTTTAAGGAACAGCTTAAAAAGAGAATCCTAATGTGATTTCTTTATAATGGGTGTGTTCCTTATCTTATCCTAGTGTCTAAACTCTTCTCCATGGCTGGACCCCCAAATAATATTCCTTTACGTGCTAAGGGGTAACTAGAGAGTGGGTTAGGTTTAATAACTACCCTAACCCCAACGCGTACCTTAACGCTAACCCCTACCCTAACCCTAACACGTACCCTAATCCTAACCCGTACCCTAAACCGAGCCCTAACCCTAACACTAACCCTAACCCTAACCCTAACCCATACCCTACGCCGTACCCGAAGCCCTCCCCGAACCCGTACCCTAAGGCGTACCCTAAGCCTAACCCTAAGCCTAACCCTAACCCTAGGCTACCCTTGACTGCTTCTGCCTCCAATAGATTTCCTAAGCACTAGTGTTTTAAGGAACAGCTTAAAAAGAGAATCCTAATGTGATTTCTTTATAATGGGTGTGTTCCTTATCTTATCTTAGTGCCTAAACTCTTCTCCATGGCTGGACCCCCAAATAATATTCCTTTATGTGCTAAGGGGTATCTAGAGAGTGGGATAGGTTTAATAACTACCCTAACCGTAACGCGTACCCTAACCCTAACCCCTACCCTAACCCTAACACGTACCCTAATCTTAACCCGTACCTTAAACCGAGCCCTAACCCTAACACTAACCCTAACCCTAACCCTAACCCATACCCTACGCCGTACACGAAGCCCTCCCCGAACACGTACCCTAAGCCGTACCCTAAGCCTAACCCTAAGCCTAACCCTAACCCTAGGCTACCCTTGACTGCTTCTGAATCCAATAGATTTCCTAAGCACTAGTGTTTTAAGGAACAGCTTAAAAAGAGAATCCTAATGTGATTTCTTTATAATGGGTGTGTTCCTTATCTAATCCTAGTGTCTAAACTCTTCTCCATGGCTGGATCCCCAAATAATATTCCTTTATGTGCTAACGGGTATCTAGAGAGTGGGATAGGTTTAATCACTACCCTAAGCCTAACGCGTACCCTAACCCTAACCCCTACCCTAGCCCTAACACGTACCCTAATCCTAACCCGTACCCTAAACCGAGCCCTAACCCTAACACCAACCCTAACCCTAACCCTAACCCATACCCTACGCCGTACACGAAGCCCTCCCCGAACACGTACCCTAAGCCGTACCCTAAGCCTAACCCTAAGCCTAACCCTAACCCTAGGCTACCCTTGACTGCTTCTGAATCCAATAGATTTCCTAAGCACTAGTGTTTTAAGGAACAGCTTAAAAAGAGAATCCTAATGTGATTTCTTTATAATGGGTGTGTTCCTTATCTAATCCTAGTGTCTAAACTCTTCTCCATGGCTGGACCCCCAAATAATATTCCTTTATGTGCTAACGGGTATCTAGAGAGTGGGATAGGTTTAATCACTACCCTAACCCTAACGCGTACCCTAACCCTAACCCCTACCCTAGCCCTAACACGTACCCTAATCCTAACCCGTACCCTAAACCGAGCCCTAACCCTAACACCAACCCTAACCCTAACCCTAACCCATACCCTACGCCGTACCCGAAGCCCTCCCCAAACCCGTACCCTAAGCCGTACCCTAAGCCTAACCCTAAGCCTAACCCTAACCCTAGGCTACCCTTGACTGCTTCTGCCTCCAATAGATTTCCTAAGCACTAGTGTTTTAAGGAACAGCTTAAAAAGAGAATCCTAATGTGATTTCTTTATAATGTGTGTGTTCCTTATATTATCTTAGTGTCTAAACTCTTCTCCATGGCTGGACCCCCAAATAATATTCCTTTACGTGCTAAGGGGTATCTAGAGAGTGGGATAGGTTTAATAACTACCCTAACCCTAACGCGTACCCTAACACTAACCCCTACCCTAGCCCTAACACGTACCCTAATTCTAACCCGTACCCTAAACCGAGCCCTAACCCTAACACTAACCCTAACCCTAACCCTAACCAATACCCTACGCCGTACCCGAAGCCCTCCCCAAACCCGTACCCTAAGCCGTCCCCTAAGCCTAACCCTAAGCCTAACCCTAACCCTAGGCTACCCTTGACTGCTTCTGCCTCCAATAGATTTCCTAAGCACTAGGGTTTTAAGGAAAAGCTTAAAAAGAGAATCCTAATGTGATTTCTTTATAATGTGTGTGTTCCTTATATTATCTTAGTGTCTAAACTCTTCTCCATGGATGGACCCCCAAATAATATTCCTTTAAGTGCTAAGGGGTATCTAGAGAGTGGGATAGGTTTAATAACTACCTTAACCCTAACGCGTACCCTAACCCTAATCCCTACCCTAACCCTAACACGTACCCTAAACCTAAACCGTACCCTAAACCGAGCCCTAACCCTAACACTAACCCTAACCCTAACCCATACCCTACGCCGTACCCGAAGCCCTCCCCGAACCCGTACCCTAAGCCGTACCCTAAGCCTAACCCTAACCCTAGGCTACCCTTGACTGCTTCTGCCTCCAATAGATTTCCTAAGCACTAGTGTTTTAAGGAACAGCTTAAAAAGAGAATCCTAATGTGATTTCTTTATAATGGGTGTGTTCCTTATCTAATCCTAGTGTCTAAACTCTTCTCCATGGCTGGACCCCCAAATAATATTCCTTTATGTGCTAAGGGGTGTCTAGAGAGTGGGATAGGTTTAATCACTACACTAACCCTAACGCGTACCCTAACCCTAACCCCTACCCTAACCCTAACACGTACCCTAATCCTAACCCATACCCTAAACCGAGCCCTAACCCTAACACTAACCCTAACCCTAACCCTAACCCATACCCTACGCCGTACCCGAAGCCCTCCCCGAACCCGTACCCTGAGCCGTACCCTAAGCCTAACCCTAAGCCTAACCCTAACCCTAGGCTACCCTTGACTGCTTCTGCCTCCAATAGATTTCCTAAGCACTAGTGTTTTAAGGAACAGCTTAAAAAGAGAATCCTAATGTGATTTCTTTATAATGGGTGTGTTCCTTATCTTTTCCTAGTGTCTAAACTCTTCTCCATGGCTGGACCCCCAAACAATATTCCTTTACGTGCTAAGGGGTAACTAGAGAGTGGGATAGGTTTAATAACTACCCTAACCCTAACGTGTACCCTAACGCTAACCCCTACCCTAACCCTAACACGTACCCTAATCCTAACCCGTACCCTAAACCGAGCCCTAACCCTAACACTAACCCTAACCCTAACCCTAACCCATACCCTACGCCGTACCCGAAGCCCTCCCCGAACCCGTACCCTAAGCCGTACCCTAAGCCTAACCCTAAGCCTAACCCTAACCCTAGGCTACCCTTGACTGCTTCTGCCTACAATAGATTTCCTAAGCACTAGGGTTTTAAGGAACAGCTTAAAAAGAGAATCCTAATGTGATTTCTTTATAATGTGTGTGTTCCTTATATTATCTTAGTGTCTAAACTCTTCTCCATGGCTGGACCCCCAAATAATATTCCTTTACGTGTTAAGGGGTATCTAGAGAGTGGGATAGGTTTAATAACTAACCTAACCCTAATGCGTGCCATAACCCTAACCCCTACCCTAACCCTAACACGTACCCTAATCCTAACCCGTACCCTAAACCGAGCCCTAACCCTAACACTAACCCTAACCCTAACCCTAACCCATACCCTACGCCGTACCCGAAACCCTCCCCGAACCCGTACCCTAAGCCGTACCCTAAGCCTAACCCTAAGCCTAACCCTAACCCTAGGCTACCCTTGACTGCTTCTGCCTCCAATAGATTTCCTAAGCACTAGTGTTTTAAGGAACAGCTTAAAAAGAGAATCCTAATGTGATTTCTTTATAATGTGTGTGTTCCTTATATTATCTTAGTGTCTAAACTCTTCTCCATGGCTGGACCCCCAAATAATATTCCTTTACGTGCTAAGGGGTATCTAGAGAGTGGGATAGGTTTAATAACTACCCTAACCCTAACGCGTACCCTAACACTAACCCCTACCCTAACACTAACACGTACCCTAATCCTAACCCGTACCCTAAACCGAGCCCTAACCCTAACACTAACCCTAACCCTAACCCTAACCCATACCCTACGCCGTACCCGAAGCCCTCCCCGAACCCGTACCCTAAGCCGTACCCTAAGCCTAACCCTAAGCCTAACCCTAACCCTAGGCTACCCTTGACTGCTTCTGCCTCCAATAGATTTCCTAAGCACTAGGGTTTTAAGGAACAGCTTAAAAAGAGAATCCTAATGTGATTTCTTTATAATGTGTGTGTTCCTTATATTATCTTAGTGTCTAAACTCTTCTCCATGGCTGGACCCCCAAATAATATTCCTTTACGTGTTAAGGGGTATCTAGAGAGTGGGATAGGTTTAATAACTAACCTAACCCTAATGCGTGCCCTAACCCTAACCCCTACCCTAACCCTAACACGTACCCTAATCCTAACCCGTACCCTAAACCGAGCCCTAACCCTAACACTAACCCTAACCCTAACCCTAACCCATACCCTACGCCGTACCCGAAACCCTCCCCGAACCCGTACCCTAAGCCGTACCCTAAGCCTAACCCTAAGCCTAACCCTAACCCTAGGCTACCCTTGACTGCTTCTGCCTCCAATAGATTTCCTAAGCACTAGTGTTTTAAGGAACAGCTTAAAAAGAGAATCCTAATGTGATTTCTTTATAATGTGTGTGTTCCTTATATTATCTTAGTGTCTAAACTCTTCTCCATGGCTGGACCCCCAAATAATATTCCTTTACGTGCTAAGGGGTATCTAGAGAGTGGGATAGGTTTAATAACTACCCTAACCCTAACGCGTACCCTAACACTAACCCCTACCCTAACACTAACACGTACCCTAATCCTAACCCGTACCCTAAACCGAGCCCTAACCCTAACACTAACCGTAACCCTAACCCTAACCCATACCCTACGCCGTACCCGAAGCCCTCCCCGAACCCGTACCCTAAGCCGTACCCTAAGCCTAACCCTAAGCCTAACCCTAACCCTAGGCTACCCTTGACTGCTTCTGCCTCCAATAGATTTCCTAAGCACTAGTGTTTTAAGGAACAGCTT